>NC_135739.1:47937221-48237221 GCF_041903045.1 Epinephelus lanceolatus
ACGCTGCAGAGGGTTTACTTTTGATGTCTCGCCATGAAACAGGAAATTGCTATAAATTTGGAGTAAATGGTCCGTTGTCCACCAAACTTGACATGATTCATATTTGCCCCACCCTGAACACATTTATATGATAATATTCCGTGATAGTCATAGCGCCACCTAGTGGTGAAAAGAAGTACTTCTTACCAGACACTTATCTTTGGATTAACCTGAAATTTCAGTGCTGTGGTGTGTATTTGATGTACACAAACATGACATATCATTAGTGTCTATACGTGCTGCAGAGGGTTTAATTTTGATGTCTCGCCATGAAACAGGAAATTGCTATATTTTTGGCGTAACTGTTCTGATCTCCATCAAACTTAAGATAATTCATATTAGTCCTGCCCTGAAAACATTTATATGACCATATTTCCTGATACTCATAGTGTTAACTAGTGGTGACAGGAAGTAGGTCTCAAACACTTATCTTTTGATTTATCTGAAAGTTAAATGCTGTGGTGTATATTTGATGTACAAAAACATGATGTATAATTACTGCGCTCTCCAACTCCCTCTAGTGGAAAGAGGAAGTGATACAAAATGTGAAATATGTCATTCCAGCACTGTATCAAATATATGCAGTCACTCCTGCATGCGATGTCTAACTTTGACAGAAATGAACTGACGCGTCAGAAGGCGTCCTGTGAGCCCCCCCGAGTTGTGTGAAGGTGCGAGGGCCCGTTCATCGCTGGTTGCAGCTTTAATTATTATTATTATTATTCTTCCTCCAAATGAATTGCCTTTTTGGGAGGCTTAACATACCCGAAAACTCATGAAACTTTGCACACATCTCAGAACTGGTGAAAAATTTGATATTTTAAGGGTCTCGTGCGCGGGTTCCAAAAGATGGCTCAGTAGCTTCCCCTGCAAAAGTTTGAGGAAACAGCCCCTGAACTTGGCAGGCTCATGTAACCCTCTGAGACATACAAAAAAGCCTCTTGGAGGCATGCTCTTAACCCAACAGGAAGTCGGCCATTTTGAATTTACTGTGCAATTTTGGTGCATTTTTGGCCATTTTCAGGGGTCATAAATGAACGAACTAGTCCTAGAGATTTCATCCGATCGACTTCAAACCTTGGTCTGTCCCACCCCAAGACCTTGAAGATAAAAAGTTATCAAAAGCTTGAGTTTTCATCAATGCGTGTGACCGTGGGATGGCGTCAAAGTTAGGGGTCTCGCCACTAAACAGGAAGTAGTTTATAACTCCAGCATACATGGTCCAATCTTGCCCAAACTTCACAGAATTGATGACAGTCCCGCCCTGAACACATCTACATGTTAATAATTAATGATAAATATAGTGCCCCTGACTGGCAACAGGAAATGTCATGTTTTAGACTTTGATTAATATCTCCTACGAAGTTGATCACATCCACCTCAAACTTGGTCAAAAAACCCATAAGACGTTGATGACGCTATGGCCCTGCCCCCGCCACCAAATACGTTTGGCTTTTTAATGGCTTCAGCGACATCACTTCCTCATGAAAATTGATACACAGGTCAAGAATGGCAGGGTCTTACATCTGATTGAGGCATCGCCCATGGGGAGGGACAAAATGCCTCTATAGCGCCCCCTTGAAATTTTCAAAAACCTCTCCCCATAGGGTTTTTCTGGAGTAAGAAGATGAAAATTTGTACATATGTTTAAGTTGCCCAGACGCAAAAAAAAAAAAAGTCTCTACCACCAATGGTCTACTCCAAACAGGAAGTCGGCCATTTTGATTTAAGCTTTCCATTTTGGCGCTGATTTTGTGATTCCCATTCCTATGGGCCGCAGCTTGTTCAACTGGCTTGTTCGTCTCATCAAGACCTACAAATCACGTACTGACACACCTGACCTAAATCCAACAGGAAATGAGCTAGTGCCTCTGAAATTAACATGAGCAAATGTGGAGAAATTATCAGCTGTGAGCTAGACATCTTAAACTTGCAACTAAGATTACATTTTTTGACTCCACAAACATAAAAACCTATATGTCTGCGTTTGGGGCATCTCTCTGCTGGTATGCACAGATTGACGATTAGACCCATGGTTTGGGAATAAAAGGGAGGAGTTGGAGACATTTTAAAGCCATCTCCATCTGCCTGGTCTCACACAGCGTGTCTCTCCCTCTCAGTGACAGTATGTTTGAAGGGCAGGGGCATAAAAGAAAAAAGGGCACCTACTGCATGACAGTAGTTTTGGTGTGCAAAAAAAAAACAAAATTTGACCCCCTAAACATGCCTAAAAACTCACCAAAATTGGCACCTAGACACACTAAAATGGCCACTACGGCCCGTTGGAATGTCGTACAAAGATCAAACCAAAACTGGCTTGTTCATCTCATCGAGACATACAAATCACGCGCTGACACCCCTGACCTAAATGAGCTCGTGCTTCTGAAAGTAACATGAGCAAATGTGGAGAAATTGTGAGCTGTGAGCTAGAGTGCAGAGGGGTCTAAAATTATCTACAGCTTTTGTCTAAATCTGTCTACGTGAGCTGGAGGCCGAAACGGCGTGAGTCCGAGGTCCCGCCCAACGCTGCTTGCAGCTTTACTTAGATTTATCTCAGGGAAGCACATGAGGACACATTCTATGGAAATAATATCGTCATTTTAATTGTTTGATCATTACTGTTGAGGTAATTCTGTACACAGAAAATGTCTCCTCAGTTGCTCTTCTTGAGGTTTTTGAGTTTTCCTTATTTGAATTGAGGATCTAAGGACAGAGGGTCCTGTATGCTGTACAGATTGTAAAGCACCTTGAGGCAATTTTGAGATTCACAGTACTGGGCTATGTAGATAACACTGACTTGACTTGAGAAGACTTTCGTAAGTTCATTGCATTGATTTTGTACTGAATTCTGGGACCATCAGTGAAACCTCAGATCATAACAGCCAATCAGTGTATACAATAGTTAACAGGGAGGTCATTTGTAAGTCATTTTTATTCATATAATGCTAAATTAAAACAAAAGTTATCTCAGGACACTTTTCATTGAAAGTAGGTCCCTGTGTGTATGTACTGTGGCCATTATGATCTCATGGTTTTTATCTTTCCACAGCATCATGTCACTTTCGACCCAGCAGGCTCCTATGCAGTTGATGGTCTAAAGCCAGATACATTCTACGTATTTTCCCTGGCAGCAAAATCTGAGATGGGTGTAGGAGTCTATACTCAGCCTGTCGAGGCCAGGACTGCCCAGTCCAGTAAGTATTATAGCCTTCTATTGTCATTTTCCAACCAGCCCTCCAACCCATACAACCACAGAAGTCATTTATCCTACCTTGCAATACAACCCACAAGAATGTTTCCTAAAATAGTGCCCCTTGTGGTGTCATACCTAAACAACAGAATAGGTTGTATATGACTGATAACAGCTGCTGTGTTAAACATGTGATTAACATTGTGAAATAGTTGCAGTTGCACCAAGACTACTTTGTTAGGTTTAGGCAACAAAACTATTTGGTTAGGTTTAGAAGAGAGATTATGGTTATGCTTAAAGTAGATACATTTGTTACTTAAAATAATGTAATGCAGTACCAGCCTGCGGCATAGCCAGTATAGGCAAATGCTAGGGGTGCTGTCATCCATAGGGGGCACCACAAATGGGAGAAGGAAAACAAAAATCAAAATGTTTATCTTTAACTATTTTTTTATGAATACCATTACTACTATTATTTTGAAATATTACATAACACCACAACAGCATAACTAGCAAAGCCTACAAAATAATAGTGAGGCCTTTTTTATGGGTTCCTTGGAGCAGGGAGTAGCTGAACCAGCATCTGGGCGGCAGTAGCTCAGTCCATAGGGACTTGGGTTGGGAACCAGAGGGTCGACTGTTCAAGTCCCTGTCCGGACCAAAATATGGAGCGTGGACTGGTAGCTGGAAAGGTGCCAGTTCACCTCCTGGGCACTGCCGAGGTGCCCCTGAGCAAGGCACCGAACCCCCCAACCACTCAGAGCGCCTGTCATGGGCAGCCCACTCTGACATCTCTCCACTTAGTACATGTATAGGTCCAGTTTGTGCATGTGTGTGTTTGGATCTGTGTGTAATTGACAACAGAGTGAAAAATTAAATTTCCCCTTGGTGATTAATAAAGTATATAAAATTAAAAATTAAGGTGGTGAATGTTCAAGGCACACAGAACGTCCTGAGTCTGGAGAGTTAAGGCACACGTCATGTCCGGACACCAGGAGTAAGAACAAGGAATGCTGAGCTCCCACAAACTTTGGATAGTATGCATTAAGCCAATTAAATATGGTTGGGTTATAAATTGATGGCAAGGAAGTATAAATAGTGAATTGAGTGTACCGAAAGGTTATGCCATACAAAACAAGAAAGAAATCGAAAGATCAGTGCCACAACCTGGAGGACTCACCTGAGAGACACACTGGAACAATGGAAAGTAAGTGTGCAAAAGACAAGTGACATTGTGAAAAGTCAAATCTCATCTGCTCCATTATTAGAGAAGAGATTAATGTGGCTGTTGACAAACAGCAGCCTTAACTAAACAACATGGAAGCAGACCTAAATGAATGCAAGATGACACTCATGGAGGTTGAGCAGGCTATGTCCACCATGGAGGAATGGATCATCTCACTGGAGAGATCCAACAAATTCCTCCAAAAAGAGAGCTAAGATTTGAAGGAGAGAGCAGAACACCTGCATCGAGATGTTGAGAAAGGAAATCCCACCGACGTCAGGGCTACTTTTTTCAAAGAGGTTTTAAGGATAAAACCATCCAGGGGAGCCTGAAGTGGAAATTGTGCACAGAGTGGGCGCACCAATGAAAATGAGTGAAAGAGCGGTGATTGTGAGAATGCAAAGATTTGTGGCTAAGGAAGCTCTTTTAAAAATAGAGGAAGGAGGAAGGAGGGTGTGATGAACTTTCATGGAGTGAAGGTCAGGATCTTCCCTGACCTGATAACTGCAGAGGCATGGAGAAGGGCCCAGTTTTAGGAGATCAAAGCGAAATTACGCACAGCAGGGATTAAACACGGAGTAATACATCTGACCACCATCACTGTCAGTGTAGAAACTTTTTTTCAAGGATCATGAGGGTGCAGAATCTTACTTCAACATGATTAAACCCACTTCAACCGTGGGTTAAGATGGGCAGTGAAAAAGGGACAGGCTGGGACAAAGATAACAATCCTTAAGTCAAGAAAAAGACAATGACTGTTGAAATATGGGGTAAAGTGATTCCTATTCAAAATCAAGTCAGTTATTGGCCTATTTATATTTTGTTAAAATGTGGTTATTCTGTTCTACATTTTGTTATAGGCTATTTTTAGTTCTTCAGTACATGTGCGCAGGTTTAATTTAATTTCTAGAAGGGACCCATAAAATTGTAGCTTACGCAGTGGTATTTCCTTCTTTAAAGAAGCGAGATGGCTGAGAATGGTAGTTATTCATTAGGGTTGAAATTATAAAGTCAATTAATGTCTATCTACATTTAACCCAAATTTAATAATAAAAATTGACTAGGATAATAAATATAGAGGTCAGCTTACTCAGGCTTGCAAGCATTGATTGATGAAAATCAAAGTATTTACAAGCTTACTTAATGACAAAGTGCAGCGATTAACCTAATAAGGCTCTAAAGATAGCGCACATAAACATTTGCAGTATTAGGAATAAGTTAACAGATATAACGGAGTTTTGTTTTCTGACAACTTACACTTTTTAGCAATATCTGAAACACATCTCAATTATTCATTCAATAATGCAGCACTAACAATACAAGGGTATACCATTTTCAGGAATGACAGGAGTGCGTTTGGGGGTGGGGTTGCTTTTTTTATATTCAGAGTCACCTACACCTAACCACTTACAATTAGATGGTATCTGATGCCACCTGAGGTTGAAATTCTATGGCTGCAAGTGCATTTGCCACATGTGAAGCCAATGTTGACAGGTTGCTGTAATAGACCACCTAGTACAAATCAAATATTGGGTATCTTGATATAAAATATTAGAAAGAGCATGTGAGTTCAATTGTGAAATTTACCTTTTAAGTGACCTGAATATAGATTGGAACTCAAACAGCTATTCCTTGAAAGTCAGGCTTCAAACTGTAGCTGATGCATGTGGGCTGTCTCAAGTAGTTAAAAAAATCAACGAGAATATGGCAAAAAAAGTGATGGTACTCAAAGCTCTACTTAACCACACTCTCACTAATGAATTCAAATAAACACAAGAAGTTTGTGCTCTAAAAAAAAAAAAAAAAAAAAAAAGGATCAGCACTCAGTGAATAACCTCCTAAGCCCTACGATAAGCTATTATGGCAAGGCTTAACTATACAGACCAGTGAGCAGTGATAACTAACATGTCTTTGGGGTCATCAGGTGGGAACCTCCTTTCACCGGTGTTTTGTCTAGTTGGTCCCACGACACCTCCAGGAGGCTAGACAGTGATCTCTGGCGTCCCAGAGACACTCCCCTAATGCCAGGTCTCACTGCTCCCCACACTAACCGAACAACCTCCTTTACCTTACCTATACTACCACAGAGGAGGTAGACCCAGGGAAGGAAGCCTTGTTAGGCTATCACACTCCCCCGCCGGGTTAGGCTGTACAGTCTACCTCCCCAAGACGAGCCCTCACAACAATGACACCTCCAGGAGGCTGGACAGTGATCTCAGCCCAAACAGCACTGCCACCTTCAACCAAACCCAGGCTCCGTACATGCGAGCTCCAGGTAGAAGCAATGCTGATACTACCTTTCCTGTCACATTCACCATACTCTATTTCACACGCTACATAGCATAACTACAATGTAAGCTAAAGTTAAAGGAGCTAAATAAACTTACAGGATCAGCAAACACACTCACTTTGCAGCATGGTCTCAAACAAAATGGATTCAAATAGGCCACTCCCACACTTAAATAACCTTCCTCTTCCTGGATTTCCTCCTTACTTACACATGGCTTTCTCAGCCCAAACAGCACTGCCATCTTCAACCAAACCCAGGCTCCATACATGCGAGCTCCAGGCAGAAGCAATGCTGATACTAGCTTTCCTGTCACATTCACCATACTCTATTTCACACACTACATAGCATAACTCCAATATAAGCTAAAGTTAAAGGAGCTAACTGGACTTACAGGATCAGCAAACACACTCACCTTGCCGCATGGCCTCAAACAAAATGGATTCCAATAGGCCACTCCCACACTTAAATACTTCCTCTTCCTGGATTTCTCCTGACAGGAAGTGGATCTCTCCACCTGATCTCAAGGAATTATGTGCCCTGTTTAGTAGTTCCCCCTGCTGGCCCCCAGCTGACATTATTTCTTCTGTAATAGATAAACTGGCTGCATTTAATTGCTTCATCTGACATTTCCCTCACTGTCTTCCTCAAATTCTGTCCCCGCACTCCGAGTTCCCCCAGGAGTGAGACAGCTGATCTTGCTATGAATCCCCTACACCCCACTTCCACTGGACAAATCCTAGTCTTCCATCCTCGCTGCTTAGCTTCTGCTCCTAAGTCTGCATATCTAAGCTTTTTTCTTTCATAGGCTTCTTCCACTGAGTCTTCCCAAGGAACTGTCAGCTCAATGAAATAAACTATCTGTTGACTCACTGACCACAACACTAAGTCAGGCCTCTGCCTGGTACAGACTATTTCCTGAGGAACAACAAGCTTTCCCCCTGAATCTACTTGCATTTCCTAATCACAAGCACCTTCTAGGCGGCCACACCCTTGCCTCCTTACTAACTTATCCCTTCTGTATTTCTCTCCCTCACGGACAAACTGAATTACTAAGCTCCTATCCTTAACACCTTCTGAATTCACCTGTCTTCGTTTCCCTTCGATGCCTGCAGCTAAACATTTCAACACCTGATTATGTCGCCATGTATATCGGCCTTGTGACAAGCTAACTTTACAGCCTGACAAAATATGCTTTAAGGTTGCGGTACCTGAACACAATGGGCATGATGGGTCCTCATTTACCCCCAGTTTTAGGTTCTGGGGGGTTGGTAAGACATCGTATGTAGCCCCTACCAGGAATCTAATACGATTCTCCTCCATACTGCACAGGTCCCTCCAACTAAGCTTCCTCTTCTCTACACTTTCCCAATTCAACCACTGTCCCTGTTTAGCCTGGGCCACTACCTTTGCACCCCTTACTATCTCTTCCTGTCTGCGTATCTGTTCTACAACCAGCTTTCTTTTATCTTTGAGGCCTGCTGTATTCCATACCGGTTTACCTGAGCCAAGCCCCAGGCCTCCCCGGCCAAACTGAACATTACCTACAATCTCTGCATGTCTAAGAGCTGCCTCTGCCTCCTGAACTGCCGATCTTGGGTTCCACTTCCTCCCCTTGGTTGGATTTGGAACCACACTCCTAACTACCACGTCCTTACTCCCAGATAACAAGAGCTCTGTCCTGACCTTGGTACATTTAAATTCCTCTGTTAAACTAGATACTGGCAGCTGAAGTATCCCTTTTCCATACAATGCAACACTACTTAGGCACCTAGGAGCACCCAACCACTTCCTAATGTAGGAGCTAACCGACCTTTCAATTCTCTCCACAACAGATATTGGAATTTCATAAATTGACAATGGCCACATTAACCTAGGATATAGCCCAAATTGCAAACACCACAACTTCAACTTTCCTGGAAGCTCTGATTTATCTATTCTATCCAATCCTTCTGCCACATCTTTTCTAAATTTCACCACCTGTTCCTCATCATTCAACTCCACATTGTACCACCTACCTAAGCTCTTTACTGACTTTTCCCTAATTGTTGAGATTTCCTCATCATCTATGACAAACTTCCTATCACTTAACTTCCCTCTACATATCGAGATGCTTCTAGATTTACTAGGCTTGATTTTCATGCTGGCCCACTTGAGGTTCTTATTTACCTTCTCTAGTAGCCTCTTTGTACATGGCATTGTTGTGGTCACCAGTGTCATGTCATCCATGTAAGCCCTAACTGGTGGAAGATGCAAGCCGTTCTGTCGTCTCTCCCCACCTACCACCCACTTAGAAGCCCTGATGATTACTTCCATTGCCATAGTAAATGCTAATGGAGAAATTGTACACCCTGCCATGATGCCTATTTCTAGCCTCTGCCAACCTGTTGTGAAACCTGCTGTACTTAGACACAACCTAATATCCTGAAAATATGCTTTCACTAAGCTAACAACTACCTGTGGCACTCTGAAGTAGTCAAACGCACTCCAAATGAGGCTATGCGGTACTGAACCAAACGCATTTGCAAGATCTAAAAATATTACATGTAGGTCCCTTTTGTTAATCTTCGCTGCCTGAATCTGGTGCCAGATCATGCTAGTATGCTCTAAACACCCTGAAAAACCTGGTATTCCTGCCTTCTGTACCATGGTATCTATTAAGCTATTCCTTTCTAAGTAGCTAGCTAGTCTCTGCGCTACTACACTGAAGAAAATCTTCCCCTCCACATTCAAGAGAGAAATCATCCGGAACTGGCTAAGGTTCACAGACTCCTTCTCCTTAGGAATGAGGACACCCCCTGCCCTACGCCATGCTCTTGGTATAATTTGTTTTTCCCAAACTATTCTTAGGTGTTTCCACAAAAATTTAAGGATATCAGGCGCACTTTTATAAACCCGGTAGGGGACTCCATTAGGCCCTGGGGCCGAAGAAGCCTTTGCACGTCTGACCACCTCCTGAACTTCCTTCCACCTAGGTGGCCTGACATCCATCTCATGCTCTATCCCTCCTAATGGAGGGATATCAGGTGGGAAACCTACTATCATATTCTTCTCCAAATCTGAATACGTGTTTCTCAAATATTCTTCAACCTCTAACCTTTCTGCTTTAAGCTGCCCTCCCTTTTCCTGGCTGAACAATCCTTTAACAAACTTAAAAGGGTCCCTGAAAAAACCTGTCCTAGCATATTCCTTCTTCCTCCTCTTTTTCCTGAGATGCTCCGCCCTTCTAAGAACTGCTAGCCTGCTTCTCAACTCCTCTTGCAACACCTTAATTCCCTCCCTTTCTTCTTCTGTAGCCTTTTTCCACTGCTTTCTTAACTGTCTCCTTTCCTTGACTAACTTCTCTATTTCTCTCTGCCGCCTAGACTTACCTGACTGTACCCTCTCACCCCTCTTTCTCTCATGCACCCCAAACCTCTCTACACCATATGAATACATTATATCTCCCATCTTTTCTAACCTTTCTATTGCATTTCCTCTAAGCCTACTCAAGATTACTGACAAATCTCTATTAACTATCTCCCATTCTTTACTGTCATTTGCTCTAGGCCATCTAACTCTAACCTTTTGCTCCATGGTTCTCTCTCTGGCTAGCATACTGGCCTCAGTGTCACCTGCATCCTCTCTTACTACCCCCTCCTCCTCAGTGGCAGCATTACTGATATCCTGCGAACTGTGGTTTTCTACCTGCCGCTGGACTTCATTCGACTGAGCTGAGCTATCCTCTAAAGTAGTTCAGTCAGGACCACTTTGTCAAAAATAATCTTTATTTACTTGCACAAAAGGCGGTATGGTTCTGTTCTGGGACCCCCTGCTTTCTGCACGCTTGCGTAGAAAGCCTGAGGCAGGAAGAGCACACCTTCCTGCCCTTCATGAGCCATCATGAACAGCTGGAGCAGGGGGCGCAGCAGCAAAAGAAAACCCCCCAAAACGACCATACCAAGCAAAAACTCCCTGGCCCTTCTTGCTACAAGAAGGAGCCAAGAGAGGCTAAACAGAAAGCAGAATTAGTTTGAGCAATTACAATAGAAGTTCCTTTCCTGTCTCTATCAGTTTTGGAATGTTTTAAGTATAGACAAAGGTAGTGGCTGTTAACTGTTACATCGGCTATAGTGAGGTCGTGCGAAGGATCAAAAGATCGTGTGCGTGTGGTGAACTCTCCGCATCTTAAAAAGCCGTAAAAAGCTGTGAGGAAGACAGTTTCTAAAAGTAAGTCTGTATATGAATCGAAGCACCCAACCCTCAAGTGTGTGATTAATTTGTGCAATAATGGTGGAGTGAAAGGGAGACGAATATCATTGCCTTGTGGTTTCTCTCTTTTAAAGCCGTTTAGCAGGAGTTGAATGGATGGATTTCCTAGCAGGCTGTTGGTGGATGGATCCAAACAGCGCAGGTGGAACTGCACACCTGCTAGAAGGCCGAGGACGGCTGCATTTTGCGGGACTCAAAGCAGTGAACCAGGAAGGCACATACAGTGGGAATATTTACAGGCAAAATAACAACTGAGAAAGTGGAACAAAATGAGGTGAAATAGGACCATGCAGAGTCATACAGTTTTAATGTGGATTTTGCTAATCCAGAACGCATATAATGAGCCGCTGACAGCATGTATGACTGCAGAGTCAATCTAGCACCGTTTGGCAGAAAGGAGGGCAAGGCAGGCTGGATGGCGTAGCTTCTGGACACATTCTGTGGAATTTCTGAAATTCAAATCGAGATAATGCATCAGCAATCTTATTATCTAATCCTGGAATATGGACTGCTTGAATAATGAAATTCCCTAGCACAGATGCCCAAGTAAGTCATCTTACGAATCTGTTAATGAATGGTATGGAGGAACGCCCTTTGTTAATAATATGGACAGCTGCTTCGTTGTTGCAGAAAAAGAGGATTTGCTTCCTGGACCAGTATTTCCCCCAAATAAGACATGCTACAACAATAGAGTATATTTCCATTAATGCAGAAGAAAGAACATTGGCTGGTAAAGATGACAGTTCTTTTGGCCACACATCAGCGAACCACTGGTTATTAAAGAACCCCCCAAAACCAACGGAAGGAACTGCGTCGGTGAATAACCTAATGGCCACAGAAGATTCTGGATTATCGTTATAGAAAAAAGAAATGCCGTTCCATTCCTGGAGCAGCAAAGACCAGAACCGGAGCTCTGATCTGCACCCTTCATCCAAATTAACCATGTTGTGTAGATTTTCGACAGTTTTTGAGAGGTCAAGAAGCCTGGATATGAAGGAGCGGCCCTGAGGAATAATGCGCATGGTGAAATTGAGATGACCCAGCAGGGAGAGCAGATCTCTTTTTGAGATGGTTTTTGAACACTGCTCCTTCATAATTTCTCTGATGCGGTTTAATTTTTCGAGTGGCAGGGAATGCCCAGAAATTCAGTGACTTGGAGTGGACCTGAAGTTTTTTCCTCAGATAGGGGGACTCCTAGATTTGTGAAAGTATCTTAAAGCATGGTGATAGCATGATCTGGCTTGGCATGAGGGTAATCTACAAGAAGAAAATCGTCTAACAGGTGAAGCACAAACAGCAGCTTGCAGTTATTTAACAGAATCCAGCAAAGAGCCTCTGACAATGTATCGAATATTTTTGGGCTGCTGCGACACCCGAAGGTGAGTCTAACTGAAAAATACATTTTCTCTCTCCATTTAACGCCAAACAGATGCCACTGAGAAGGGTGTAAAGGCATAACTTTAAATGCGTCAGTGATGTCAGCTTTTGATAACCACGCGCCTCTACCTGCTTGTTTAATGAGCTTAATGGCATCGTCAATAGAGGCATAAAACAGTGAGAACGGCGGCAGCGGAATGAGACTGTTAATGCTTTGGGCTTCGTCATTGTGAGGAGCAGATAAATCGATAATTAAACGCTTTTTGCCAGAATATTTACGGGTAGCAACACCAATGGGGTTAATGCGCGTTAGAGGAAAGGGTGATTTATCGAAAGGTCCGATCATGAAACCCTTCCTGATTTCTTTCTCCAGTAAAGTATCTACTGTCTCAGGCTCTTTCAAAGCAGATTGCAGATTATTACACACATATGACACCTTACGCAACCAAATTAGACCAGCCATGAAACCTTGGATCAGTCCAGTGATCAAATAATTGACAAAACAGCAGTTTGGATGCTTCCTTAAAGCCTTTCCCAGCTCAGGCACATTGACTGGGGTTGAAGGTTTTATTTTTTCTTTTCCGACCTCGAAAGGCGGGTTCGTCTGGAGCACACTGACTTTGGATGCCCGTCCCCACAATAGCTGCAAGCATGGATATATTTACAGTTAACAAATCTGCACACATTCTCATTGAAATTATTGCACATTGGAGTCCAAGATGGTGTCACCTTAGGCTCAGATTTTGAACCCGCCGGCAGATGGACTATAGCCACGGATTTAGGGCACATATTGGAGGAGTGTGAGAAAGAGCCGCAAATGGAACAGGAAAGAGCTTGACGGCCAGTGCAGTGCCTGCTAATTAAAGCCAGATCAACCACGGACCAGTCCAGTCTTTGATTAAACCTTTGAATGAACATGGCAGCTTTTGCAGAGAATGATTTGTGGTATTCATAGAACAGAGTTCCACCGTATGTCATGACAAGATCGGCAATGATGGCAAGATAAGTGTCCAGTTCAGCTCTGCGGGATGGATGGACTTCACAGATTACATCTCTGAACACGCCAAAAGCTACAGTGAATTCTGCTAGAGTCAGAGTCTTTGAAAGTCTAGGATCACTATCTTTTAGCATCACAGACACATCACCACAGTCTACTACGCGCCTATCGCTGAAATCTGAGCACAGCAGGATTTTTACAAGATTAACATCATTACCTGCGAGGATCTGGCTTCTCAGATTGGAGGAGATGGCAGCAGCAGGAGGGTAGAATGGGACACCGGTGGAGATTGGAACTGCACTTCCCAGAGATCTACGGGGGATTGTGATGCCATCGAGGGGTGCTGGAGTGACGTCATCGGTCCGTGACGATGGTCCAGCAGCCAAGGAAGAAGCAGCCTGGTCCCGGGATGAAAACACGGCGGCCTGGAAAGAAGAGCTGGACGATGGAGCGGCACAGGCCTCTAAGGTCTGGATTCTGGAGTTCATGTTTGAAAGAGATGACTGGATGGATGACAGTGCTGACAAGATGGCGTCGTTTGCCGGAGCCGCGGAGCCGACTGCTGAGGCCGGGGCTCTAGCTCTTTTGGGCAGCGGGGCAGCGGCTGGAGTCGGTGCATCTGCTGGGTTTCGGGAGCGGTGTTTGCGTTTTGCTGGAGCTTTCCGAGGGGCGGAGGAAGGAAGGTGATCAGCAGGTGGAGATGGGAACCCAGCGCAGCCCATGAACAGTGTGAACAGTTCCTGGTGCGACGCTCCGACTGGAGCGGTAATGTCGTTGCAAAACAGAAACTCTAAAAGCCTTGGAATCGGCCAGTCATCAATCAATGAAATATTTGCGGCTTTGCTTGTCAGGCGAGAGCTTCGACGGCGAGAAGGAGGCCTCTCGTCGTCACAGATGGCTTCCTCTGCCTCGGAGTTTTGTTGCGACTCCATGATGCAGTCAATTTGCCACGGATCCTCATCGTGGACGGAGGCCAGCGACATCAGGAGCAGCAGGGTGAGTATAACCACGAGTAGTGATCTCTTCTTCATGCGTGAGTTGTCTTGTGCGATTACCAGCAGAGGAAGCAGCAAAAGGGGCCAGGCTAGAGCTGTTTAAATAGCGCGCTCTGAATGCAATTTTCCAATAGGAGCAAAGGGGTAGTCAGCTGAGCCATCACCTGATTGAGGATTGCTTGCTTTCCATTAAAGGCTAATTTAGAGCTTGACGTCGTGGCCTGCCAGAACTAACGCTACGCTTGATTTTCTATACCTATAGGTTGTAGTGACCATAATCTATTGGTTGTGGTTGTGAGGAAAACAAAAGTAGGCTACCTAAGCCTGGACCAAGAGTTATTTTTAAAAGACTTTATAAAAAGTTTAATCAGGAGAAATCTGTTAAAGATAGTAAAAATCTGAGTTGGTCAAATGTATTATCAGAAAAATACGGAAGAGGCACTGGTGGAATTAGGTGAACCCTTTATGCCAGTGGTTGGAAAACATGCTCCATTAAAATGTAAGAACACCGTGGTTACTTGAGGAGCTGAAGCAGCACATGATACAATGCAATCAACCAAATTAATAGCAAACATGCCTGGTTTTAAATAAGACTGGCAATTACATTGTAAACTAAGAAACTTTGTTATTAAGCTAAATAGGAAGAAAAAGAAAGTGTATTATGCACATAGGATAAATAATATAAAAAACATAATAGTAAAAAAAATATGAAACACATTAAATGATTTCATTTTCAGAAAGAGCAAACCCAAGCCATCATTTTTAGAATCAGACAGGCAATTCCTCACCAAATCATAGGTATTGCAAATCATCTCAATAATTATTTCATTAATAAAATAGTTACTTTAGGGAATGCTATGCCAAAAACAGTTAATCAGGTATCTCATTTATTAATAAAGTATCAAATTATGAAAGGAAATCAATACAAATATAAGTTTGACGGTGTAAGTATACGTCAGGTAGAAAATATGTTAAGAACTTGTAAAAATAAACCAGTTGGTGTTGACAGCCTTGATAATAAGCTCCTTCAACTGGTTGCTAATTTAACTTCTCCAGCTATTTGTCATATCATAAACCCAAGTTTTATTAAAGGCATATGCCCGCAAGAATGGAAAACTACTAAAATCATTCCTCTGCCAAAAACATAGGAAATTGTAATTCTCAGGACAAAACAGTTGCCCCATAAGTTTATTGCCTGTGCTGAGTAAAATACTGGAAGGTACTGTGTATGAACAGATTAAAAGATATTTTTCTAGAAATAATTTAATCACTGATTTTCATCATGCATACAGAGAGGGGCATTCCACAGCTACTGCTCTGTGACTGATGATTGGTTGAGAGAAATTGAGGATAGAAAAATAGTGGGTGCTGTACGTCTATACGGTTACTACACAAGTAACTCCAGTAGGAGGGTTATTTGCAGAGGATGTGGGATATATGGATGCTTCGAAACCCAACATCTACACTGAGAAAGGAAACAACTCCTAGCCCAGTGTTCCAACATCCACAAACAGCAACTGGTCTTAGAACTAGAGACTAATGGGGTACAACAAACATGCAACGGCAAGGGGGAGCCAAGACAACAGGTTAAAGTGAATAGAATAGAAACCTTTATTGTCATTGTATGCTTGATGCAACGAAATTGGAGAAGCAACTGTGTATGGTGCAAAAACATATGCAACAATCAATCCTCCATCCACTCTCATCACTCATACAATATAAACACAAAAGGCTACCAAAGACAACATAAGCAGCAATCAATCCTCCATCCACTCCCCTCACTCATACAAAATAAAACACAAAGGCTACCAAAAGACATCATCCAACATCTTACATGCACATATAAAAAAAACATTAAAAAAAACAAGTCCATATAGGGCAATCACGGCCTGTCTGTGATTCAAGTGCAAGTGCTAGTGTGCAAAACAGCAGTGCAAAACGAGTAAATGCACAGAGTAATGAGTCCAGTGTAGTGTGCAGAGTCAGTGTTATTGAGAGTTCAGTTCAGTGATGGCCTGTGGGAAAAAAAACTGTTTCTGAATCTGGATGTGTGTGTTTGGATGGATCTGTAGCATCTGCCTAATGGCAGCAGCTGAAACAGGTAATGTCCAGGTTGTGTGGAGTCTTTTGTAATGTTCGAGGCTCTCTTGATGAAGCAAGAAGTGGCTATGCTGCTGAGGGACGGCAGCGAGCAGCCGATGATTTGTTCCGCTGTGTGGGTCACTCTCTGCAGAGATTTTTTCTCTGCTGCTGTGCTGCCTGCATACCACACTGTTATGTTATATGTGAGAGTGCTTTCAATGGCTGAACGGTAAAAAGCTACCAGCAGCTTTTTGTCCAAGTTGTTCCTACGTAGCAGCCTGAGGAAATAGAGACGTTGCTGTGCCTTTTTGATTGTTGCAGTGGTGTTGATGTTCCAGGAGAGTGTGTCGGACATGTGGAGCCCCAGGTACTTGATGGAGAGAACCTGCTCGACACAAGCTCCGTTGATCCTCAGTGGTGTAGTTTCTCTCCTATGCTTTTTCCTGAAGTCCAGAACAAACTCTTTTGTCTTGGTGATGTTTAGCTCCAGGTTGTTTGTGCTGCACCACTTCGACAGCCGCTGAACCTTGTCTAGTTGGTCTCCTCGTCTCCTGATATGAGCCCAATCACAACAGTATCATTCGCGAATTTGATGATTGTGTTAGTTGAGTGAGTGGGGGTGCAGTCATGAGTGTACAGAGAATACAGTAGTGGACTCAGCACACAACCTTGGGGAGCGCCAGTGCTGAGAGTGATGGAGGAGGAGAGATGTGTGCCAGGTCTGACCGTTTGAGTCCTGTTGGTAAGGAATTCAGTAATCCACATGCAGATGGAAGGGGGGAGGCCCAGGTGGAGCAGCTTGGTGGCCAGAATGTCTGGGAGGATGGTGTTGAAGGCGGAGCTGTAATCAATAAACAGCATCCGTACGTAGCTGTTCCGTTGTTCCAGGTGGTTCAGTGCAGCATGTGTTGCCATGGAAACTGCATCTTCCATGGACCTGTTTGGCCAATAAGCATACTGGTTAGGATCAAAGGAGGGTGGTAGACAGTTTTTGATGAGCTGAGAGACAAGTCTCTCAAAGCACTTCATTATGACTGGTGTTAGTGCCACAGGTCTGTAGTTGTTCAGGTCATCTGCAGGGGCTGACTTTTTAGGCACAGGGACAATGATGGCAGATTTGAAGCAGGGAGGTATGATGTTCTGTGATAGGGAGGTGTTGAAGATCACAGTGAAAACTCCTGTAAGCTGATAAGCACAGGCTTGAAATGCCTTGCTCGGTATCAGGTCCGGTCCAGCAGCTTTCCTACAGTTAATTGATCTCAGTACCCGCCTCACCTCATGTTCCTGTACAGTGGGAGGATGGATGTTGGTGGTTGTGTTGGTGTTGATGGAGGAAGGTGGTGGTGGCAGAGGCAGGGCAGGGCCGTAGCACTTCTCTTAACCTCAAACCAGACAAAGAAGCTGTCCAGCTCCTCTGCTAATGAGGCGTCTGTGCTAACAGTGTTGTTGGAGCTGCCCTTGTAGTTTGTGATGTGTTTTACCCCCTGCCACATTCTGCACGTGTTGTTATCAGCGAGATATCCCTATGATATGTATTTTTCCTTTGCTTTCTTGATGCCTCTCTTTAGTTCAGCCCTGGCCTGGCTGTACTGCTGCTTGTCTCCTGATCGGAATGCAGAGTCACGCTTTTTCAGCAGTCTTTTGACTTCTGCAGATATCCATGGTTTCGATGTGTCTCTTGACAGTAACACTGTCCACATAGTGCTTGATGTACAATAAAACAGTCTCTGTGTGTTCCCCCATATTATTTGATGAAAATAAGTCCCAATTCGTCGGGTGAAAACAGTCTTGGAGTTGAGAGAGACCGTTGTCAGGCCAGGTTGTAATGAGTTTTGTGCATGGTCTGGTTTTCTTTTGGAGGGGGGTGTATGCTGGTGCCAGAAGCAGGGATAGGTGATCTGACTGACCAAGGTGAGGAAGAGGAACAGCTTTGTAAGCGCCCTTGATGTTTGAATACACTCGGTCTAAGATGTTATCTCCTCTGGTTGCACAGTTCACATGCTGGATAAAGCTAGGCAGCACAGTTTTCAAGCACGCACGATTAAAGTCCCCTGCAATGATGTGAACCCCCTCTGGTTGTCTCCATTATTGATCATTTACCATGGTTAGCAAATGAGAGAGCACTGCTAACATTAGCACTGGGGAGGATGTAGACAGCAGTAACAGTCACTGAAGTTATCTCTCGTGGTAGATAAAAAGGTCTATAGAGGACTGACAATGCTTCTAGGTAAGGGGAGCAATGGTTTGCAATAATCCTGCTATTAGTGCACCAGTTGTCATTCACGTATATGCATAGCCCCCCTCCTCTTTTCTTACCGGAGTCCTCATTCCTGTCTTGTCGGTAGCTAGCGCGGCCTGCTAGCTGCACTGCTTCATCGGGGATGAGTGGGTGTAGCCAGGTTTCGGAGATGATCATGACGCTGCTGTTCCGGACGTAGCTGTTATTAGCAATGGTCAGCTCCAGCTTGTCCATTTTGTGCTTGAGTGATCTTATGTTGGTGAGTAAGATGCTTGGTAGTGAAGTTCGATGTGGTAGCTTCCTTAGCCTAGCTAGTAGGCCTGACCTGCAGCCTCTCCTTCGCCTCCGCTCCTTCCGCCATCTCCGCCACCTGTTGGTGCCAGGTACAATCCAGGAAGAGCCCGATGGTCTTGCGATGTCCACAGGAATGGTGTGGGCCGACTGAAATTCTGTCGAAACGGTGCAGCTTTGCCGTGTAGGGATGTGTGAGGGAAATTCTTTTCTCTGAAGAAGTGATGGACTCGGAGTGAGGAATCAAGTTTATTTAATACATGCGCATGGAGAGAAGAGCAGGGTTCTCTGAACATGTTCAGAATGTACAGACCTTTATACCTAATCCAAAGCTCTGAACCCAGGTTGCACCCACCAACTGCACTTGTAAAGGAGATTGCCCCCCCTAATAAAAGGTTTAGCAAAAGAGGAAACTTCCCCCTAAGAGCTGTAAGGTCATGACCTCACAATGTGAAGAATTGCCCTCCAATAAAGATTTCTTTTTTTTTTTTCAAACTTTATTTATAATTTTTTTTCCAAAAATATACAAACAAACATGAAAGCTCACATCCCCCTCCACCCCTGGACACCCCCCCCAAAAAAGAACAACTTAAACAAAGACAAAAAAAAAAAAAAAGCAATAGTAATCCTAATAATAATGGTAATCCCATTAATAACTGTAATAAGTAATATTAAAGAAAGATTAAAATAAAATTAATAACAGCAATAATAATAAAACAAAATAAAGTGAGTAAGTAAGTAAAATAGAATAGATGAATAAAATTATCACGTAGGCATGTATAAAAACAAAGGGACTTCGCTACAGACAGGGCCACTCCATAAACAGGCATGTATTGCAAAGTACATATATGCACATAAACTTGCACACATATACAGTCAGGTCCATAATTATTTGGACAATGATACAGTTGTCATCATTTTGGCTCTGTACACCACCACAATGGGTTTTAAATGAAACAATGAATACCTGCTTAAAGTGCAGACTCTCAGCTTTCATTTAAGGCTTTTTTCAAAAATGTAGTATGAACCGTGTAGGAATTACAACCATTTCTTCACACAGTCCCCCAACTTTAAGGGCTCATAAGTATTTGGACAAACTAACATAATCATCAATTAAACAGTCAGTTTTAATACTTGGTTGCAAATCCTTTACAGTCAATGACTGCCTGAAGTGTTGGACACATAGGCATCACCAGATGCTGGGTTTCTTCCCTGGTGATGCTCTGCCAGCCCTTTACTGCAGCCGCCTGCACTTCCTGCTTGTGTTTTGGGTGTTTTGCCCTCAGTTTTGGCTTCAGCAAGAGAAACGCATGCTCAGTTGGATTCAGGTCAGATGATATGACTTGGCCATTGCAGAACATTCCACTTCTTTGCCTTAAAAATGTCTTTGGTTGCTTTTGCAGTATGCTTCAGGTCAATGTCCATCTGCACTGTGAAGCATCGTCCAATGAGTTTTGAAGCATTTGGTTGAATCTGAGCAGATAATGGTGCCCCAAACACTTCAGCTTTCATCCTGCTGCTCTTGTCAGCAGTCACATCATCAATAAATACAAGAGAACTAGTTCCACTGGCAGCCATACATGGCCATGACATAACAGTACCTCCACCATGCTTCACTGATGAGGTGGTGTGCTTTGGATCATGAGCAGTTCCTTCCCTTCTTCCTTCTCTTGTCTTCCCATCATTCTGGTAGTTGATCTTTGTTTTATCTGTCCATAGTATGCTGTTCCACAACTGTACAGGCTTTTTAGATGGTTTTTGACAAACTCTAATCTGGCCTTCCATTTTTAGGGCTAACCAATGGTTTGCATCTTGTGATAAACCCTCTGTATTTATTCTAGTGAAGTCTTGTCTTGCTTACAAGAGCAGCAGGATGAAAGCTGAAGTGTTTGGGGCACCATTATCTGCTCAGATTCAACCAAATGCTTCAAAACTCATTGGACGATGCTTCACAGTGCAGTTGGACAATGACCTGAAGCATACTGCAAAAGCAACCAAAGACATTTTTAAGGCAAAGAAGTGGAATGTTCTGCAATGGCCAAGTCATATCATCTGACCTGAATCCAATTGAGCATGCGTTTCTCTTGCTGAAGCCAAAACTGAGGGCAAAACACCCAAAACACAAGCAGGAAGTGCAGACGGCTGCAGTAAAGGGCTGGCAGAGCATCACCAGGGAAGAAGCCCAGCATCTGATGATGCCTATGTGTCCAACACTTCAGGCAGTCATTGACTGTAAAGGATTTGCAACCAAGTATTAAAACTGACTGTTTAATTGATGATTATGTTAGTTTGTCCAAATACTTATGAGCCCTTAAAGTTGGGGGACTGTGTGAAGAAATGGTTGTAATTCCTACACGGTTCATACTACATTTTTGAAAACAGCCTTAAATGAAAGCTGAGAGTCTGCACTTTAAGCAGGTATTCATTGTTTCAATTAAAACCCATTGTGGTGGTGTACAGAGCCAAAATGATGACAACTGTATCATTGTCCAAATAATTATGGACCTGACTGTACACACATTAATATGTAAGGCGTGTGCATATACTTATACTCGAACAAATACATAAATCCACATATCTCAACACATATGGAGATATATTTGTGTCTTTATTACATGCGAGAAAATAAATGATATGAGAGGGAAAAAAATGTTTGAGAGGAAAAAAAATATTTGAGAGAAAAAGTTTTCACACTGATAGCAAAAAATAATAATATTTGAGACTAAAAAAAGTTTTGAGAGAAAGTATTTTGTCATAGAATATAAAAAAAATAATTTGAGATTTAAAAAATGATTTCCAAGGAAAAAAAACTCTCTCAAAAACCTTTTTTTTTACTCTCAAATATTATTTTTTTGCTATCAGTGTGAAAACATTTTCTCTCAAAAAAAAATTGTTTCTCTCAAAACATTTTCTTCTCTCTCTCAAAACCTAAGTCTTTGCTCTCGTGTCAGGATTTTGCTCTCGCTGTGTCATGTCATAACAATAATGTCATGGTCTCAATCGAATTGACAGCTAGGTGAGGATCGTCTTGGGAGTTGAATTCAACTGAATCATTCATCCACCATGGTGGATTCACTGGCATAGATGTGCTGCGTTATTTGGGAGCGGAGACTCCAATGTTTGGGTAAGATGGTGACACACACAATTGATGGGTAGCTAGCTGAGCAAGTTGGTTATCAAAATCATTCCTATAATGAATCCCTTTTCTCACCTAACGTTATTTTACCAAGATTGTGTTATTAAACGCACTAGCCAGCTAGTGTTAAAGGGCCAGTGTGTAAAATGGGTTGAAAACAGTGACATCAGTGGTCAAATTCTAGATTGCAGGGCTCACTCGCTCACCCCTCCCGTCAGGTAAATGACTGTGGCCTCGTAGGGACAAAAAGCCTTGCGCACGAGTTTTTCAGGAGTAGGTCTATCTAGCGACGAGGTGAATGTTTACTTAGAAATCTAAGCCATGTTACGATATTGTAATGAATCACTCACGAGCAGGAGACCAGAGGAGCGTTCGGGAAAAAGGCCCGTTTATTTGAGCACTCCAGAAACTCCGGTAACACTCCAGGGGGTAAAAGACTCCGTCCCAAACTCTGACTCTTCTAGCGTAACAGACACACTTCATAACTTCACACACATACTCGTTTACCATACCAAGTGGGGACCCCCCCTCCCCTCTCTGCTCCACCAATCTCCAGCCCGCACACTGACTGACAGCGTAGCCTGTAAACAGAGCTCAGCTGTTTATTTAGCTTAGCAATATCTCCGGACTATAGTAGCTGCAATGGACGACTTTGAACGTGATTTTGAAGAGTTTCTTGTAGCGGACACAGACCCAGAGTCATACCTGTTTGAGCTGGAGCACACAGATGAGGAACTCCATGTGTTTGATGCTGAGCGGGCGAGAAGAGAGGCTGAATGCACAGAATGGGATTTGGTGCTACTGCTACCATTGTTGGGGAGATATATCATCAGGAGGAAAAGCGCCGCAGAGAGTGCATCACAAGGAGTGAAGTTACGTCTTCTTTTCCTCGCAGATGACGGTTCGGGTTCATTCTCTCCTGTTGCGTGGTAAGTGTGGTCCATTCGCAAACTTTATAACTAAAAAAACTTTTCACTACTCTCTATCAACAAACTACTAACACTCTGCTGTTTCCTCCTCCTTCTTCCTTCCTCCTGCTGTCTTCGTTGGTTCATTTATACACGCGAAACCCGTTCTCTGACTGGCTGGATTGTCCGCTCGGGCTGCCTTACATACATGGCGGCCCAAGATGGCGACCTCTCTAAAGCAAGGCCCTTGCTATATATATATATATATATACCGAACAAATTTTATTTTATAGCGATGATACACTTGTATAAACATATTAATGGGTAGAATATTCAGATTCAGATTCAGATTGACAATAAACCATGCCAAATATTACACACTGGCCATTTAACTTTACATCTAGCTAGGTTATCCCATTAACGTTACTTTACTACAGTGCTTTTCTCTTCCAACATTCCATGTGTGGCAGGGTGAGCGCTGCTACACCTCCGCCCTTAATTGGCATCAGCTGGGTCTAATTTCCAGTTGTCAGAGCCTAATTGCGCAGTGGTGGCACCTGCGTTATTTGGGCATCCTGAAGGATGGCTATCCACGGCCGCTATCCACGGCCGCTATCCACGGCCTCCAGCCCTGGTGCGGCCGCTCCGTTTTCCACTGCTGTTCTGCCGGTTTTCCACAGACGGATTAAAGCACACTGTAATGCGGCTGTGCGTTCATGCGGCTTTGGAGCTCTGTGTTATATTTGGAAGTCTGTCTCCTGTCCCCATATTTACCAGTGTACGAATCTGTGTGACCTTCTGTTGTTAAGAGTAGTCTACAGGTTTGAGTGTATTCCCTGGGGTGCAATTCCACAGGTGGTGTTGTCAGTTCATTTCCCTCTCCTCTCCATTTGGCCACACATGCATAACGTTAATGTATGCATATCCGGTCCCAAATAACGCAGCACATCAATGCCGGTGAATCCACCATGGTGGATGAATGATTCAGTTGAATTTGACTCCCAAGATGATCCTCACCTAGCTGTCAATTCGATTGAGACTGGCCAATAGGAACGTGGCCCCGCCCATGACATTATTTTCACAGTGAGAGCAAAATCCTGACACAAGAGCAAAGACTTAGGTTTTGAGAGAGAGAAGAAAAATGTTTTGAGAGAAACAATTTTGTTTTTTTTGAGAGAAAATGTTTTCACACTGATAGCAAAAAAAATAATATTTGAGAGTAAAAAAAAGGTTTTTGAGAGTTTTTTTTCTTGGAAATCATTTTTTAAATCTCAAATTATTTTTTTTTTATATTCTATGACAAAATACTCTCTCAAACATTTTTTTCCCCTCTCATATCATTTATTTTCTCGCATGTAATAAAGACACAAATATATCTCCATACACACACAGATTGAAGTACAGGCGGACGTAGACATGTGTATCTTCCTTCAGTAAACCAAAAAAAGAAAGAAAAGAAAAAAGGCTCTTCAGCAAGAGTACACAAATGAAAACCCTTAGTCTAGCTCAACTGTCCAGATTCGGTGAGGCCTCATCCAGTCCCAGTTTTAATTCTTTGAATGCAATTGCTGTAATTAAGTGGAAAGAGATCTACTCTAATATCTCTGAGAAAGACAAAGTAAGAGTGAATTCTATAAAGGGAGACCAAACATCCACAAATTTCCGACGGGACTTATACCTGTTATATCTGAGTTTTTCTAATGGAATTAAGGATAGCACTTCTTTGATCCAACTTATAAATGATGGGGGCTTATCAGACTTCCAGATACAGAGAATAAGTCTACGGGCTTGAAGTGAGGCGAAAGCTATAAAGTTAGCTTGGGATGTAGTGATATCTATGCCCTCACTGGGATATCTATGCCCTCACTGGAAAAATACCAGTGATTGGGCTGGGTTCGATGGTTTTATGACAAATGTGTGAGAATGTTTCGAAGACATGGCTCCAAAACACAGTCAAAGATGGGCATTCCCAAAACATATGCCCAGCTGTGGCAGGATTCAGGTAGCATCTGACACAAGTAGGATCTATATTGGGATAGAATTTGGATAATTTCTCCCTCGTGTAATGTAAAGATGTAACACTTTAAATTGAATTAGGCAATGCCTAAGACAAAAAGAGGTGGTGTTAATGCGCTGTAAAGAATCTGTCCACAATTCATCACTGAGCTTGATGTTTAAATCCTGCTCCCAGGATGCTTTTGTTTTGTCCAAGGAAGGTAAACTATTGTCTTGGATTAATTTATATATTTTAGAAACATTTCCCTTGGTGTATGGGTCATAGTCCAATATGATATCTAACAAGCTCTTGTCCTGAAGGACAGGAAACGAGTAGTGTTCTTTGGCAAAACTGTGGGCCTGGAAGAACCTAAATCTGTGTGTTGTCTGTAAATTATGGTCCCGTTGGAGCATTTCAAATGAGGCAAAAATGCCATCTATGAATAGGTCGCTAAAAAAGATCAGTCCATTGCTATGCCACACCCGAAATGCGGCATCAGTCTGCGAGGGAGGAAAAAGATGATTATGTGTTAAGGGCATATGGCCGCATGTGCTACTGAAATTAAAGTATTTTCTGAATTGACGACAAATTCTGATAGAGCTTTTTATCACAGGATTAGTGACATGCTTAATGGTTCCCCCGGGTAGTGGAGAGCACAGTATAGATATTGGAGAGACTTTGGAATTGGAGCGGGACTCCATGAGAGCCCAGGTGGGGCCACTTCTATTTTCAAGAGCTGCAATCCAATAATTTAATTTAGCTATGTTAGCAGACCAGTAATAAAACATAAAATTGGGCAGTCCTAGTCCTCCAGTTAGCATTTCCAAAAGGGTTCTTTTTGATCGTGGCCTGGATTTATTCCAAACAAATGCAGAGATGTGTCTATCAAGGTCACGAAACATGGATTTAGGTAAAAAGAAGGGAATCATTTGAAACAGGTACAGGAAACGAGGCAACACTGTCATTTTGATTGCGTTAACCCTGCCAGCCAGGGAGACTGGTAGTGCAGCCCATTTCTCCAGGTCCAGTTTTGTACGGTCTATTAAGCTTTTAAAGTTCTGGCCATATAAATCATTATAGGATTGTGTAACAGTGATTCCCAGATAAATAAATGAATGGTGTTCCAATTTAAACGGAAAGTTATTGTAGTTAAGATTAGATGCTATCTGGTTGATAGGAAAAAGAAGACTTTTGGAAAAGTTCAATTTATAACCTGAGAGACTTCAAACCTGTCTATAAGCCAAGGTAGAGATTCAACTGGATCAGATATGTAAAGGAGGAGGTCATCCGCATAAAGAGAAACCTTATGGGTGGAGCCCCCTCTCACAATGCCAGCTATCTTTTCCTCCGCTCTAAGGGCTATAGCCAGGGGCTCAATAGCAATATTAAATAAATATGGAGACAGGCTGCAGCCTTGTCTGACACCGTGATGGAGAATAAAATAGTCTGAACATATAGAATTGGTTCGCACAGACGCCTTTGGAGTTGCATAAAGTAATTGAATCCATGTGATGAATACAGGGCGAATCCAAATCTTTCCAGCACAGCAAGAAGGTACTTTCAATCGATCCGATCAAACGCCTTCTCGGCATCTAAAGAAAGCACAACTTCTGCCTGCTGGACAGAATGAGAAGAATAAAGCACATTAAACAATCAACGCATGTTGTAAAATGATTGCCTGCCTGGTATAAAACCAGTTTGGTCAGGTGCAATAATGCTGGATATCGCTGCTTCAAGACGTTGGGAGAGGATCTTGGTGAGGATTTTATAATCAGAACACAGAATGCTGATAGGCCAATAGGCACCACAGTCTAATGGGTCTTTGTCTTTTTTTGATAGAACTGAAATGACAACCTGCGTCATTGTCTCTGGTAGTTTTTGTTCTAGAAGTGTTTCTTGATATACTGAGCATAAAATGGGAGATAATTTTGAAGAAAAAGCTTTATAAAATTCTATGGGAAACCCATCGGGCCCTGCTGCTTTGCCACTTCGCATCAAGTTAATAGCTTGAATAACTTCTTGACATGTTATAGTAGCTTCAAGGTTGCTTTGGACTTCTGGGTCAATCTTCGGAATGTTTATTTTGTCGAGAAAGACCTTAACCTCGGAGGAATCCACACTGGCCTGTGTCGCGTACAGATTAACATAAAATTCTTTAAAACTGTCATTAATAGATTGGGAATGTGTGGAAGTCACACCAGGTGCCACTCGGATCTCTGGAATAGCATTGCTAGCTACCGCTTGTTTTAGTCGGTGGGATAACAGTTTACCTGTTTTGTCACCATGCTCATAAAGTGTTTGTTTTGATTTAAATAGAAGCTGTTCAGTATGTCTGATTGACAAGTTATGAAATTCCGTCTGCAGCAGTAGCCTTTCTTTTTATAGCTCAGGTTTCGGGTCAGAAGAGAATATCTTATCTATATCCACAATCTGAATGGATAGTTCTGACAGGTGTTTTGTGTGTTTTCGCTTCTCAAAACCCGAGTAAGAAATAATTTGCCCTCTGAGAAAGGCTTTGAGGGATTCCCAGATAGTAGTGTAAGACATTCCTGGGGTCGAATTAATGTGTAGGTAAGTATCAATTTGATCATTCATAAACTTAATGAATTTATTACTAGACAGCAGCAAAGGATCTAATCGCCAAGTGTGCTGTGGTGCTACACTATTGCTGAAGTGCATATCTAACTGAACTGGGCTATGGTCAGAAATTACAATACTATGGTACTGGCAGTTAATGACTAATGGGAGAGATCTGTTATCAAGCAAGAAAAAATCAATTCGTGAATACGAGTGGTGAACTGGCGAGAAGAATGAATATTGTTTAGTTGTGGGATTTATGTTTCTCCATGGGTCTGCAAGTTTGTATAAATCCATAAATGACAAAAGAACCTTACCAGATTTGGAAATTGCACTCAGATCTAGGTCTGGACTTGTCTAGGCCTGGGTGCAGCACGCAGTTGAAGTCACCTCCCAAAACCAAGTGGTGAGTGTGGAGATCTGGTAGTTTGGATATAAAGCGGGAGAAAAACTGTGGGTTGTCCTAATTAGGACCATAAACATTAGCCAGAACAACCTGTGAACCAAAAAGTTTACCAGCAACAATTATGTATCTGTCATTATCATCAGCAATCACTGAAGTTGGCACAAAAGGGACTCCTTTTTTAACTAGTATGGCTGTGCCTCTGGACCTGTCTCCATAATTGGAACAAAATATCTGCCCAGTCCAGCCCCTCTTGAGTTTAGTGCGTTCAGTAGTGCGGAGGTGAGTCTTTTGTAGAAAAATAATTTCTGAGCCCAAAGATTTCAGGTGTGCAAACACTCGTTTAATCGGATGGTGGATTCCCTTAATATTCCAGCTAATAAGCCGAACAGAGCCTAACATACTGGAACTAGGTGATGCCATAATTTATTAACAGCTGTGCAATGGGATGGTTTAAGTCTAGATAGTGTATGGTCCCCATGTTCAATCTCAACCAAATGAAAAAATATATATGAAAAAAATAAAACAGAGAAAAACACAAAGCACAACAAAAACGAAAAGAAAAAAGGGAGTCCTAAATCCCTATGCTGATCTTCCCCCAACTTGAAGATCGCACTAACCTCCTCTGAACTAAGGAAGTAAAAGCACATGAAAGGTGCTTGTAGTGCGGGAAAACACTAAGCTAATTAAAACCTGCAGAACATGTAGTATCAGACTTTTAAGACACAAAGAGTAATGATAGTCAGAGTGATATTAACCTTATGACAACAGACAGAATAGTATAATCATTAACAGTTCCTATAGCAGCAGCAATGTCAGTAATATAAACATTTAGCAAAAGTAGCCCAAATCAGAGGTAGAAACACTAGTATCAAAATATGTCCCTTAAAATGGGCATCAAACCTATAAAATATTAAAACAAAACACTCCAGGATGAATACTCACACAGCTGATGTGCACACCTTTGGCATCAGAGAGCAGTTGAGTCAGTATCAAGAGGTGAAAAAAAAACTATATATACATATATATATATATATATATATATATATATATTACCTTGGAGTGTCTTTATCAGTTTGAGCTTATTAAATTTGGTGTGAACCTCACCATGAAACTAGGATGACATCAGTCTGTCTGTTTGAGCAGCATGTGGGGTGATGGCCTCCGTGACATAGAACTGGGCTTCACTTGGGTCCAGGAAAATCTTTTACACGCACGCCGTTATAGGTGATGCGAAGATGGGCGGGGTGTGAAATGCTAAACTGGACTCCGTCTAATGCCCTGAGCTGCTGTCTGACGTCATTGAAGGCTGCCCTGGCCTTGGCCACCCATGTGGTGTAGTCGGGGAAAATTGAAATGGTCGTGTCCTTCACCTTAATCCTCTGCTTCTCCCTGGCAAGACGTAGTATATTGGCACAGTCATTGTAGTAGTGAAGGCGCACTACAATGGTCCTCGGGCGCTGCCCCGGCTTTGGTACTGGCTGCAGTGATCTGTGGGACCGGTCAATCAGTGGTGCGTCATCCAGGTTGAACGCTGTCTGCAGCAGATCTGCAACCGTAGTTGTGGAGCAGCTATTAGGGCCCGCCGGTACCTCCACGATCCAAATATTGTTTCACCTGGCTCGTGATTCAAGATCTTCACACGTATCTTGTAAAGAGTCTGTCAGGGTTCCCAGCCATTTCACCTCCCGTTTCAGCACCTCAACATCGTCAGAGCAGGCAGACAGGCCGCGCTCGGCTTCTCCCATAGTGTCGCGCAGAGTGGATAATTCCTTGTTCATGGTCGTTTTTAAGTCCTCAAACCCCGTTCTCATTGCATGAACATCGGCTCTGATTAAGGCCATTTCACTCTCCAACACCACTCTGACCTCCGTTTTCATTATGGAAACAAAGTCAGCGCGCAAGTAGGAAAGCAGCTCACTTTTAAAATCTTCCGCAAGTGCCCCAGTAGGGGCCTCGGCAACCCGCTCTCCTTTCTCGCTCGAGGTCGAGGGCACAGGGGGTGAGCTAGGCCTCGGTGTTGGTGCGGTGTTTTGACGTCCTTTACCGGTCCGTTGCGCTATGATAGAGCGTGGATACTAAACTGGTACCTTGATAATACTATGTCACTGGTTAAACTATGAATAAAATGTCTTAAAATTAGTTATTTGGTTGTCTGTTCTGCAGAGCTAAACGACACACGTCCTACTCCATAGCTTGCTCCACAGCTCCTATCATCTGTACATGAGGGCTCGCATACAAGTAAGTAAGTGCACAGGTACAAAAACATGGAGCGATACCAAAAACAATCAGAACAGGGATCAGGACATGAATGATCAGAGTACCCCAGGGGCCAAAGTGGTTATTTAACCATTTGTTGAAGCTAAAACCTGCTGATTCAGAGGGACCAAATGCATTGCGAATTTTGTCAAGTGCTGTGATCACATTGGTAATGTTATCTGAATTATCCGGAATGATCGTTTCACATGTCTCTCCAGTTTTTGCCAAAACATAATCAAGAGCCATCTCATGTTTTAATAGAGTTAATCTGTGCGACTTATCATTTGCAACTAAGTAATGAAAACCTTTTATTATTTCATTTGCAAAAGCAGACATTGAATACGTAATGTTATCTACCTGATCAGCCACGAACGTGACGCCATACCAAGGAAGCAGGCCAATACCCCATTTTTCACCTAAGGAAATGCGCCAGTGGCAAGATTCAAGATTAGGAAACTGTGCCATTTCCCTTTTATGAATGTGGTCATGCTTGGTATTTTGGGTCAGAGTTATAGGGAGTAGTGCCAGATTAGTAATGGTAAGATTAGCAAAATAACAGCAACTAGACCACGTTGGAGGCAAGAAAAGGAATGTGTTATTGCCACGAAACCAATAAAAATGACCAATAGGTGGTATGCCTTTATATGCAGGAGCATTAAGAAACATATTAACTGTGATTGTTTATTTATTTCTAAAAGTGATCTTAGTGGGGTCAGAAGTTGGTTTGAATTTGAATAAACTAGGGTTTGGGCAATATGACATCCCCACAAAATGACCTGTGCCATTTGAACAAATGTGGTATGAAATGCTTCTGTTTATGGGGACCTCAGTTGGCTCTACAGTATCTGAGTTGAAAGGGATAGTTTGTGGAAGCATGTGATCACAGAACCAGTTTAAACATGACAAATATACCTTTGATTGCTCTGTTGTATGATTATATATATATTCCTAGTAGCATTATACCACATGTGATAGGAAAACTTACAATATTTCCGTGTGTCATCATTCATGTATGGATTATTTGCAAAATACTGAACTAATCTAACAACCGGATCTAAGCACAGACAATCTTTTACCTCAAGTTGGAATAAGGAATTCCAATTTGCTGGAGGAGTTTGAATTGAATAGTATTGGGGCCATACATTCTAGTTTTTAACTACTGGATGAAAAAAATACCACCTATTGTGTTGCCTGAAATTATCAATTAGGTTACCAGCATCAAACCCCCAGGGTTTCCAATCATTCTGTCCACTCAACTGTCTGTGATACTGTCTTCTTCTGGGATGTCTTGTTTTAAGCCCATCTCTTGTCAGGCTTTACAATTGCCAAGATGCCTGTCACCTTGTTGCTCAGCTGCAGACCCTGGTAATCTCAGCTGTGGTTACCAGGCCAACAATGAAACCCGCAGTCACAATACTGGGATGCATGGATCCAGGTGTCTCTCTCAGCTATCCAGATGCAGTTATCAACAGCACCTGGTTTGGCTCAATCCACTGTGGCTGCTACCAGTGTTGTCTTCTGAGGTCCTTTATCACCACCCAGTCTCCCGGCTGGAAGTTGTGAAGTTGTTCCGCTGTGGCTTGGGAAGGGCAGTTTTGACCTTAGAAAAGATGTACTTCAAAAAACATGGTTAATTGCACAACAGTGTCAAACAATGCATCAGGTGGATTTGATGCCTTGTCAACCAGTTCTTCCCCTGAGTGATGATCCCACAAGGGTTGGGAGATCTCCACAAAATCACAAATCCATGGATGGCAATAGCCTACAAAGCCCAAAAAAGGACATCATTTGTTTTTTTGGGGGTTTTTTTGTGCACAGCTTTGGAACATCCAAGATCTTCCTGATGCGGTCCGGACCCAATTTACAACCCTCCAGAGTGATATTATGGCCAAGATAACGCACTGAATGGTACACTGGCTGCAGCTTACCTTTTCAAACTTTGTGTCCAGTTTCAGCCTAAAAGCCGAGCAGAACCACTGTGTCAGCTTTACAATTCTCTTGTGTGGTGGAACACACCAAGTGATCACCACCATACTGCACAAGTGTACTGCCATGCATTGGCTGCCATGGAGTAACGTTTACCATTGAAAGTGAAAGCAAACCAAAACTGTGAGTCAGGATGAACAGGAATACTAAAATATGCATTTACCAAATCAATGACAGAAAACCAACGGAAGTCTGCTGACACCTGTAAAAGCAGTGTTGCTACATTTGGGACAGGGGGGCTGGGTGTTGCAAAGCCTCATTTATTGCCCTGAGGTCTTTAACTGGTCTCCAATCACCATTTGGTTTCTTTACAGGTAGGATGAGGGTGTTACATGATGAATTAGGACATTCCACAATGGAATCTGATTTATGAGTGACTGAATGACAGGAGCAATGCTTTGAATAGCCTCTGGGCTAAGTGGATAATGTCTTTTACATGGTCTAACAGTTGATTTTGGCTGAACAATAACAGAGTCGTCTCCTGTATATTCCCAAAATCAAACTTGCTTCCAGTCCCTCATGCTCTATTTTTGAAAAACATGTGATCTCTAGGGACTCATATGCTACAGTCCCTTGTGATACAATCATTTGAGTGTGTGTGTGACCTTTCCCGTGTTATATAAACTCTTAAGTGCATTTAGGCAGTACAATCAAGTGAGTGTGCTGTCACAGCACGTGGCAACTTGTATGAGTGTCACTATAAGTTCACAACATCATGTGAGTGTAGGTTAATGCATTATATCATTACACAGCGCGTGATAGGTTATGTGTGTCAATAAGAGTTCACAACTGAGATGTCACTAAGAGTTCACACCGTTATATTGCATATTACACATGAATGCAGGATTAGTTTTTGCAAAAGTCTACACACTAACATGGTTATATAGCTATTTGTATCTTATCCAACGTATATGGTCTAACACCTGATGAGGGTTTTGACTTTTACACTACATTCCCCCCTTTGGGGCTCCATAGTCCCACACAACACTTTTAAATCACAGAAAATGGGGTGCAAATATATATATCCCCCCTTTGGGACTATAGTCCCATAACATTAGCTTAAGATTTGTTAGCACCATACATAATTTCGTTTTTCCAGTGATTATGTCAGTAGATCATTAGTAGATATCACACATGTATCACACATAAGTCAGAGAATAAGAGCTAGCCTAATAATGTCATCTTGTCGCATAAGGATATAGAATGACATTTGTATACAGTGATTGTGACTACAGTCAGTACTAACATGTGCTACAAAGAATACCTGATAATTTTCACATATAGAGGTTACAGTTGGCAGGGTTTATAGCTATCGGGGTTGTCAACATTGTCCCCTTACAGTCCCTCGAACCCATAGGCTGGCATCCGCAAGCGTCGGTATGTTGCCAGCTGACTCTTCAGCGCGTCGACCTCTTCTTGTGTGGCCTTATAAGCATTAAGTTGCTGCTGTAAGCTGTCCCTGGCCTGAGTCAGTTCGCGAACTTGGCCTCGCAGATCCAGCACCTGCTGCTCGAGTCGATGCAAGTGCGCCCTGTGCATTCCCTTGTTTTCTCCCTTCCTGATTGCGTAGGTACCGTGGCGGACTCTGCGAAGCTTCTTTCGCAGGTCGAGGGGAAGGCTGCGCACCAGCCGGCGAAAGGGCAACGCGGGAACAAAATGAAGCTGGTTACGCAGCTCGGCTGTCAGTCTCAGATGTTGTGCTGTTACTGGTGCTCCATCTGGCAGACATCGGAGGCTGATTTCTACTGCGTCCGGGTCCACATTGTACTCCTTGTACTCCTCCTAGCCCGTGCACGCTCAGGTGACCCACATTTCGAGGTGGTGGGCTAGCCCAACGTGGCTTAACAGGTGGTGGGGTGGTTGGTGAATAGCTATGTGAATAATCAGCACTGTCCTCTGTCATGGCGGATGAGGCAGGGGAAAATACTGGCAACATATCTTTGTGATCATCGGGTTGAGGGGGTTCATCTTGGGATGGTGCTTGTGAGGTGGAGGGTGTCTGGGGCTGTACTGGGTCAGGCAGCTGGTACGGGGGGGGGGGGGGGGGGGGGGGGGTTGGTAATGTGGGCCTGGAGTAGCAATAGTCCAATCCGGAGTAAGAACAGGCCAATCTGCTCCTTGCCCAGGACCCACCTGGGTTTGACCTCCCTGGCTGGAGGTATTGGCAGTTGGGTTGAGTGATTCAGGACAGGTTCCCGCAAAGCTGGGGCCTGCAACTGGTTCTGGGTTTGGGCGGGACAGTAGATAGCGGATCAGGTTGGTCAATGGAGGGTGGTTCAGTGTCTGGATCGCTGGCTGTGGGGTGTGGAGTTGATTGTAGAGCTCGTCCAGTGGCAACTCAGGGGGATGGGTTGGCGGTGGAAGGCTGGTCCCGGGGTAGGGTGGAGGGTGAGGGGGTCTCATCACACGAGGTCCCTGCTGCTGGTACCAGAACACAGGCTGGTCCCCCTGGTTCTGCTGGTATGGATGTGGTGCTCTCCAAGACCCAGCCATAGTCTGTTTTTATCTTAAAGGTGTAAAGAACATTTTAGTGCACTCTCCCTATAATAGTTTTTTCCTCTTTTCTATTTACTCTTAGGTTTATGTTACACATAAGCCATGCAAGAAGGATTATTATATTAGTGATAATGAAGTTTAAGTGTTGGTGAGTAATAGTAATGGTCTGGTGACAGCGAAGGTATCAGGGTCTTCTTATGCAATTTCATCATACACTTCTTCTGCTGACTTAGATCTCTGACCATATTGAGCAATTCCCAATGCCCTGTTTTGTAGCATTACCTCATACTGATTTCTACATTTTTCACCTGTGCCCTGCTCTTGTTTTTTAAGGAGCTGTCTTTGGGAACCAGTCATGTCTTCATAAGATTCAGCGCCGGTGGGTCGTGGCCCTTGGTCTATTACGACAAATTGTCCTGCAACACTTGTCATTGTCCGCTTGATTACAAGCCGCACCAGGGGAAGAACACAGCAGGCTATTGTGAGAAGGGCCAACACAACAATTCCCAATAACATTCCCATCATTTTTAATATTTTTTCAGGGGATAATGCTGATAACCAGTCCCACATTGAGGGGATCCTGGTGTTCCAGTTTGAGTGCTGTACATGCTGATCTCGTAAGGTACGCATGCCTTCCAAAGCTTTGGTCAAATTGCCACCCTCCCCCGTGTGCATTGGAATAACAGTACAACAGTGTTCCCCTATTATATCGCAGACGCCTTGATCATGGGCTAGCAGGGTCTCGATGACAAGTCTGTTCTGTACCGTCATGTAGGGATGTGGCATGCAATTGCTCGTTTACTCCTTCAAGGGCCCTTATAGTCCAATTCACAAATCTTTGTTGGTTATACCACAAATAATTTACCCAACGACTATTACGGGCTATATATTGTGCATTCACTACGGTTCCCCAAACTGGCCATGAGCCCAATACTCTGCCCGTCTCTATCCATTCGTCTGCTATAGCCTGTTGATCCCTAGGGACTCCTTGTGGTACCTGGTCCCATGTAATGTATACACTAGCATCCTCCTCCCAGGAACGTCCCTGAGGTTCAGATGACCTACGGCGTCTCGCTGGGGTGCTGTTAGTTAAACTGAGTATCGTAATTGGTCCTGTTAACATTGCTGGGGCGCAGAGTCCCGTCCAATTGGCTGGCAGTACTGCTTTTACCTGAAGGTCACTTTCACATATCCAAAATATGTCCGCCAGTGGAGTGGTACCATCGGTCAGGTTTAGTACCCAAATCCAGGTGGTATCATTATAATTTTGGCCTAGAACTATGGAATCATCACCTCCATTGACCACCTGGTGGCATTGGATTTTGGCTTCTCGAGTTGTATTACATACCTTCTGCGCCTCTGAGAGCTGCAGAGTACCTGCTGACGAGGACACATTTCCTATGATCTTTTCATATCTGCATCGGATCAGCCTCTCCGCCTCCAGGGAAGTGTTAGTATGGGTGGCATTGTTTAGCCAATGTTCTATCTTGTTTCCTCATGCTACGCAAAATGGGAATATGAGGTCTGGTGTCAAATGTACTACTGGAGGTACCTGGAATTCTTGTTGGAACTGATCAGAGGCGTTTTTAAGATTTTCTGGACAGATTGCCGTTGTGTTGGTCCATCTCTCTCTACCCGCTGCCATCCACATGACACATGCAGCAAAACATTTATCCTGCTTCCAGCAATTATCTATGTCAGGGAGAGGCCTCACTCTAGGTAGGTCCCTCCTTCTGTGGCATGCTACACACGTAATATTGGTTACCTGTTTAGCAGAGTATTCCAGCCATTGATAGAAGGCATTGGACTTCCAAGTGGAGGTTCTTACCAATTCCACCCGTTGCACTGGCACATCTCTTGGCTTCCTTGGGGATCTGGGGCCTAATTGAAGCCATTGTCGTGCCACTTTTAGGGATATAATGAACCCTACTTCCATATTAGTACAACCTCTCATATTACACCAAACTCTTGCTGTCACCATTCCTTCCACGCTACAGCGTGACCCTGTGGATCGTCCATGCAGTCTAATGTCTCCTGGGCCCTCCACCAATACATCATCGTAAGCATGTGATTTATAGTAGGTTAGTTGTATCGTTTCCCTGTAAGGTAGCTTTCCCTGTTTTGCAGCCAAAGCTCCTAGCGCCAGCAAGCACTCACCTTTCTCTTTCTGGCCTTCTTTACCCTGTGCTGCTCCCTCACTCTAGTGTACTTTTGTTGCGATGAGCAATAGGGTTAGTAATATTACAGCTATTGTTCCTACTTTAGCTCCTCGTTGCATGCTGACTGAACCCTTAGGTCTGCCGGGGGGCTGGTCCCTCTCCGGGGTCTGAGTCTCTTGTGTCTGTGTCTCTTGAGTTTGAGTCTGAGTCTGAGCTTGAGCTCGAGTTTGAGTCTGACCTCTCTGGGTCTCTAGCTTCGCCTGTTTCTGAGCTAAGGCTTTCCTCTCTTTCTTCTCCTTCTGCCTCTGCTCCCACTCCCTCCGATCCTTCTGCCTCTGCTGCCACCTCTCTCTCTGCACTTGTCCCCTCATGATTTGTCCTATCACTAGTAGGTGATGACTCATGAGACTGAGGTTGGCTGCCAGTCCCGGGGGATGAGGAGCCTCCCTCTGAAGAGCTCTCTGTTCCTGTTGATACCCTCTCTGGTAAGGACCCACTGCTCTCACTCTGGGCTGAACCGCTGCTGTCACTCTGGGCTCTCTGTGCCCTGCGTCTCTGTGCCACGCGCGTAGACCTTCTTGCCCCCTGTTCCTGTGGGGAGGCGTCGCTATCCCCTTCTGGTTGATCCCTTATTGCCCTTGGGGCAGCTTCGCCGTCCCCTTGTGGCTCTGGAGTTACTGCCCTCTGTCTGGCTCTAGGTCGGGGAACAGGTGGTCTCTCTGAGGTGTTAGCTCTGCAGCAGTGGTTAAGATGGAACCAAACGTTCTTACCTTCGACTTTCAAGGCAGTTGGTGTAGCTAATATGACCTTGTATGGACCTTCCCTTCGCGGTTGGTCCCACTTTCTTTTGAACACCTTGACGTACACCTGTTCTCCAGGCCGTATTCTCTGGAGGTCTGCAGGAATGTCGACCCCTCTGTCCTCTGTGGCTCCTTTCACCTGCTGGAACACAGCCCTGTGGATACGAGTTAGACTTCGTAAGTATTCAAACATTTCACCTTGCAACTGTTCCAGGGACGGTCCCTCATGGGGACCTCTTAAGTATGGTAGCAGCATGGGCCGGCCCGTAAGCATTTCATGCGGTGTTAGATGCGTGACTTGGCTGGCTTGTGAACGCATAGACATTAGTGCAAGTGGTAAAGCATCCACCCAGTTAAGCTTATTTCTGCTGTCTGCCACTATCTTGGCTATTTTTGTTTTCAAGATGCCATTTGCCCTTTCTACCGCTCCCTGCGATTGGGGATGGTAAACGCAGCCAAATTTTTGTTTGATTCCTAATTGCTTTAGTGTCTCTTGTATGACATTGGACACAAAGTGGCTGCCGTTGTCTGATGATATGGTGTCTGGCATTCCAAATCTCGGGAAAACTTCCTGACACAAAAATTTTGCGACTGTTCTGTGGTCTGATTTTGCAGTGACTTTTGCCTCCACCCACCTACTATATCTACATATGACCACTAAAACATATCTCATCCCCCTAACTCTTGACTGCGGTCCCATGTCTATATAGTCCATCATGAGGTGTCTGAATGATCCGTCTGGGGGTGGTATATGTGCCAATGGGGCCGAAAAAACTTTCGTGATGTTGTATTCTGCACAAACGTCACATTCATTTAGTACTCTGTCCACCGTGGCTGCCATGAATGGCGACCACCATACTGCTTGCAGTTTCCTTAGGATCTCCCCCCTTGCGCAATGGTCACTACCATGCGCCCAAATTATTGCATGTCTTAGTAGTAAGGTTGGTAGTACAAAGCGGCCATGGGCATCTAGCCAAACTCCATGCAATGGACCCCGTGTTGGGCCCGTTTGCATATTCTTAATAGCTCCACGTTTTACCCATAAGCGTTTCTCAGCCTCATCTACTCTATCTTGAGCAGCTATAAGGGAGGGCAAGGATGTGAGAGGTTCGCAATCTTGTATGGTTAATATGGGTGCCATTACTGCCCCTATTGCTGCTTGTTTGGCTGCTTCATCTGCAAGGTTATTGCCTGTAGCTATCAGTGTGTTGGTCTTTTGGTGGGCTGGACATTTAATGACAGCTAGGGCTGTGGGAAGCGACATGGCTTCTAACAGATCGAGGATGGCAGTTGCATGAGTTACAGGGGTGCCATCAGCTCTGCGAAATCCCCTTTGTTTCCAAATGTTAGCGTGAACATGGCACACGCCATAGGCATATGCAGAGTCCGTGTAGACGTTTAGCGACTTTCCTGCAGCTAATTTACATGCTTCTGTCAACGCTTTTATCTCTGCGAGTTGGGCTGAGCAGGGCTGAGCAAGCTTACGTGCCTGTAATGTGTCGAAGGTTTGGTCGTCATTTTTGAGCTGAATAATCCCGTAGCCTGCATGGCTACCAGTGGCGTCACGAAAACATGAGCCATCCACGAACAATGTGAGGTCGGCAGGAATTGGCTGATTATGCAGGTCCTCTCTAGCCCGCATAAACTTCTCTGTGTCATGAATGCAGTCGTGCGGAGTACCTTCTGTTGGTAAAATCAGTTTAGTGGCGGGGTTAATGACAGTGCAGCGCTGAATATTGAGTTCAGGGGCTGATAGGATCACCTCATAGCCCGTGCGTCTGGCTTGTGTTAAGACGAATCGTGGACTAGTCATTAGTGCATGAATTTGGTGGGAAGTATACAGCGTCACAGGATGTCCCATGGTCAGCGATGAAGCTTTCTGAAAGGCAAAAACAGCGGCTGCCAGTCCCTGATAGCAGGGTGGCAGGCCAGCCTCGATGTTGTCCAGTTTAGTACTATAGTACGCCAATGGCTGTTTACCTGTGGGTGTGTCTTGCATCAGGACGGCACAGGCAAAGCCTGATTTTTCTGCAACATAGAGATGAAAAGGTTTAGCATAATTTGGCGTCCCTAGAGCAGGAGCAGACTGCATGTCTATTTTCAGGGCTTGGAACGCACCTTCCGCTTCCTCTGTCCATGTTAACTGTGCTGTGTTATTTGTTTGTCCTGCTGCTCTTATCAGAGCCCTGAGGGGAGCAGTTTTTATAGCATAGTCACAGATCCAAGGTCTGCTGTAGCCTGTCATGCCCAGAAAAGATAGCATTTGGCCCACTGTTTGCGGTTGAGGGGCCTTAATCACTGCCTCTAACTGGGATGGTGCAATACACCTTTTGTCCCCACAGAGTCTTCTCCCCAAGTACTCTACTGACTGTTGGCAGAACTGTAGTTTAGTTTTACTGACTTTGTGTCCGCCTTCTGCTAAGGCCGTGAGCACTGCAATAGAGTCTTTTTCACATTGTTCTTTTGTAGGACTACAAATAAGCAGATCATCTACATATTGCAATACTGTGCTTTGCACATTCAAACTGGCGAGGTCTTGTGTCAACACACGATTAAAGATGGAGGGGGAATCCAAATACCCTTGAGCCAGCCTGGTATAGGTATATTGTTGATTCTCATACGTAAAGGCGAACAAATATTGAGAATCTGGATGTAGTGGTACGCTGAAAAAGGCTGAACACAAATCAATGACTGTGTACCACTGGGTGTCTGGAGGGATGTTTGAAAGCAACGTATGTGGGTCTGGCACAAGTGGTACTTCACCGTCTACTACCGTGTTAACAGCTCGCAGGTCGTGGACTAAACGATAATCTGTTGAATTTGGTTTCTTGATGGGAAAAATGGGTGTTACAGGGGCTTCTAGTTTTAACCAAAACTCCCGCTTCAACCAAGCCTTGGATTGTTGGTCTGATACCGTCAATTGCATGCTGTTTGAGAGGGTACTGTTGCTGATATGGTAAGTTAACGTGTGGTTTTAGCTTAATGTGAACTGGTTGCGCTGATTTTATCAAGCCTACATCAGTCTTGTGTGCTGTCCATAACTGAGATGGAACTTTGCTTAGCATCTCCTCATGTTCTGCGGTGACTGCCATTTGTGTGGGTGTGCCTCCATCTACTACCAGTTTGTCTGCTAAGACCTCATCACCTACTTTGACTGAGATCCTGATGAACTGTTTATCTTTAGAAATGTGAATGTACCTATTGTTTGTGGGCACCCACTCTTGCACCTGCAGGGCACGCCTGACCATAGGACCGAGATGGTGAGACTCATAATCTTTGGCCACTAAAAGCGTGATGTGCGGCATAGACTTTGGTACTTGAAACCATCCAGATAATTCCTCCGGTAGGCGGACAGCCGCTGCCACGCCCTCCGGCCCCAAAAACATGTCTTCACTGGTGATGAGATATGGTTTTTTATTGATCCCTGCATCCCAACACTCCTGGTAATCTACATGAGTCTGATCTCTGTCATACATGAGCGTGCAATGCAGCGGCAGAGTGGGGGTGTGTGCGGTGTCATAGTGCATGCGAATCCACTTCTCCCACTCAGTCCATTTCTGTTTAAGGTGTGAGTCTTCTGGTGTCAGTTGAAGCCAGTAGGCCAGGGCTTGTTGTTTGTCTGTGGTATCTTGGGGTAGTTGTGACATCATGCTTTGTGGGGGTTCATCTGGGAAGTCCAGGTACAGTCCATCTTGGGTACACATGATTTTTGCTTTTAATGGGCATAGAATGTCTCTTCCAAGCAAGTTTACTGGGGTATGGGCTGAGTATAGCAAAGGTGCACATATGACTTTGCCTGCAATGAGCATTGGAACGGGCTCCGTTAGCGGTATGATCTGTGATTTCCCAGAGAAGCCTATGGTCTTTATGGATGACTTAGAGAGGAGGAACCCGGAGCCTTCTTTTCCAATGCATGAATATGTGGCTCCTGTGTCAACCATAAAAGGATACTCACGGTCATGGATGACAACAGGTACGATGGGTTCATCATGTGACTGTAGCGATATAGCTGGTAACATTAGTTCCCCCTCAGGCTCCTCTGGGCACCCCTACCAGGGTTGTGGCTCTTCCATGTTAGGCCAGTTCTGTGCTGGACCTTCCCATGGGTTACTTGGACATTGGGCCCGTATATGGCCTGGTTGACCACACCCCCAGCATTGATTGTCAGGTGGAGCTGGGTTAGCTCCTGGATAGCCTGCTCCTATGTGTGGAGGGCCTGGTTGCTGGTTGGGTGCGTCCTGGAAGACATGGTGGTTCCCTGGTATGTAGTTTCTGCCTCCTTTCCATCCTCCCCTGAAGTTTGTAGACAGTGCATTTCCTCCAGGTCCCCCACAGCCCCGCCCTCTGGGGGTTCGCTGATTGCCACCACCTCTTGGTATTTGCTGGTAATAATAATGATGATGTGTGGCGTTGGCAGAGGTTTCTTTTCCTGTTGCGTTGGGGTCAGTGGGGGGTGGCTGCAGAGGTGCTTGGGGCTGGATGGTTGGAGGAGCTGCTTGAGTCGCTGCCACCACGGGAGCTTGAATTTTAGATTTCTCTTTTTCCTTTTTGACCAGCTTGCTCAGTTCTCCCAGCTGCAGCTGGGTCAATTTGTTGACTAGTTGTTTGTCTTCTTCATCCTTTTTCTTTCTGTCTTTTCTATAGAGTTCAACATGGTGGACGATGTGTTCTGAGAACAGTGGCCAGTCCATTTTCATTAGTCCCACCACGTCTTCCAAACGTCGCTGTACACTCTCTGGCATGGCCTTCTTAACCATCATTTTGAATAAGCTTTGAGTGGTTTTATTGGCATTCCATGCTTCTCCTGTTTCTTCTTTCCACTTCTTTTGGAAGGTTTGTAGGAAATTAGAGGGACATTCGTTTTCTCCCAGAGTTTCCCCTTCCAACTTGGATGGGTCTCTCTTTGCCAGGTAGTGTTTTCTCAATTGGCGCCACACCTTGGAGCGGTACTGCCCAAAGTCCACATCGTCGCTGTAATTGTTTCCAATAGCCGCCCCCACATTGGCTTCTGTGAATATTTCCTGGGTGGTTTGCTTTCCAGCCACATAGGTGAGCAGAGCTTTGATGTCTCCCAAGGCTAGCTGTATTCCAGCTGTTGTGTCTTCTAGTGTCATTATCCATTTATCTGCGCCATCGGTGAGTGCTGGTAGGCGCTCAGCCAGGCCTATCATGTCCATGAAAGGCCAGGGCTCATACTGCCTTTGTCCATTAGGTTGTGTTATAAGGGGACACATGGTGGTTCTGTTACCTTCCTCATCAAACAGATATATGAGATCCTCAGTCTCTCCGAGGACTTTCCCTCCTCTCAATCTCATGCCTCCTTGACTCTGAGCTCTGTTGTCTGTTGTTGGTCGTCTGTTGGTGTCCCGTACCTCTTTGGGCTGTGTTTTGTTCGATTTCATTGTACCTTGGAGAGTCAAGGTGATGTGCTCTGTGGTTGGGCTGGCTTGAGGCTCCTCTGGCTCCTGCTGGAGACCCTCTTCTTTTAACTGCTGTTCTTGTATTGTCTCCAATAGTTGACTCATTTGCTGCAATCTGCCTTCCGTTCTCCGGCTGATCCCTTCCAGCTGTTTGAGCAGCTCCTGTCCTCGGGTGTCGATCAGTGACGCACCTCTGGGAGTGTGTTCTTGGAGACTGTGATCACTTTCATTGTGTGGCTCTCTCTCCGTCGGTGGGTCTGGATATGGTGGTGGGCTAATGGTAGCTGGCCTCTGGAGATCTTCTTCCTCGCGCATCTGGCGGTTCTTTACCTCCCATTCCAACATCTGTTGCCAGTGCTCGTACCCAAAGGTACTCATGGGCCTGGGTTTCAATTCCTCAATCTTTCCTTTTCTCTTACGCAATTCTATTGCGGGGGAGCCAGATCTCTCCGTGGGGAGGCTCGAACAGCTTTTATGGTGAGCTTTGCTTCTGTTTTTCACCTGCTTCTGTCTCCCTCTGTCTTTGCGTCCTGCAGTTGGTGCTTGCCCTTCAGTGGAGCGAGAGCCTTCATCACTGGCGCTGTCTGTCGTATCTCTAGCAGTAGTTCCGGTGCAGTCACTGCTCCTTCTACTACGATGTTTGTATATCATTGGAGGTTGTCCAGTTTCACTCTCAGTGAACTCTCCATCCTCCTCGTCACTTGTTGACCCATCAGTGCTCTCTGTTTCTGAGGACGGTTCTGTTTCCAGTTTTAACTTCTTCCTCGGCCCCTGTAGCCCCCTCCTATTGGGTCTCTCCTCATTATTTTTTGTCAGGGTCACTGTGAATCTCCCTTCTAATTGGCCCTCCATTTCCGTAACTTTTGAGCCTCTTAGTGCGTACTGTCCTATTGCTGGCTGTGTTGGCTCCTGTAGGTATGGGGGCGGTGGCGGTATGGGTGGGGGTGGTGCTGTGGGTGTTACTTCTTCCTGTGTCTGGTGTTCTTTGTCTCTTTCCTCCAGCTGCACCATTATTCTTGTTCCAGTTTGTCTAAACCATCCTAGCACTTCTCTTTCTTTGGCTCTCTTGTTTTTTAGTTTGTAGCTTGCCTTGGTGTCTCGAGCTTCAATGTGTCTTAATTCTGACTCTACTTCATCACAGCATGCCAAATTGAAGGTACCATCCATAGGCCAGCGATTCTTCCCGGATGTTCTTTTGTGCCATTTGGTCACACAGCGCTGAATGCGCTTTGCTCGACTTGGGTGTTGTTTTATTACCATTTCTATCGGGGTCAGAACCCCTTCTTTCATTTTTCCCTGGTTGGCTCCCATGAAGCCTTGTTTTACTGCACTAGCTCTTGGGATTTCTGGTTGTTCGTCTGTTTCTGTTGTGCGTATTAACACCACTATTTTCCCTACTGTTATGGTAGTTTTGTATTTCTTTTCTCTATAAGGGTTGTACTCTAAGTCACAGGACCCGTCCTCTTGGGGTTTCCGTCTACTTAGACACCAAATTTACCTGTTTCCCACTCAACTTTTCTGGGAACTATGACAATTTGCAGCCGCGGGTTGTATATTTCCCCTTCTGCTGGACTTTGTATGCGTATTTGGTGCAGAGGAAGTGTGGCTACTGGTGCGTTCTGGTAATTGTCACACAGACTCTGTAGTAGCGGATTTAGTGAATAAGGAACCCACAGTCTTCGCAAAATCGCTTCCCACGGGGCCCCTGGATACTCTTCCTTTACTCTCTTCAAATTAACAAATTTAGTGATTTGCCAGAGTTTTTGTTGGATCTCTTGTTCGTCTTGCCAATGCTCAGCCCCTTCGCTATCTATGTAGCTCCGTTCTAACCAAAAGTGTGTGCGCACTCCGCTATATTCTACAGGGCCCTCTGTTAGACAGTGTTCTTCTCCCCAAATTTCGTCCTCAATGATTTCCCCTTCTTCCATCTATTTTTAGGTGCAGCTGTGAATTATGTTTGCCCTCACCTTTTTAGCTGTTAGTAGTGACTCTACGTGTTTGCCCTATTGATTTCCCTTTAACACAATGTTGCAACCATGCAGCCTGTTTAGTTGGTTTATTCAACAACTCAATTAGATCTCTATTGCCAACACTTTTCTACATCCACAATTTTACAATTTCCTCTATAGCTTACTATATTTACAACACTATATAGATGACATGCACAACGACTTCAAAGATTATGTTTATACTATTTTTACAGATTACTTTTAGATATATTACAGTTTTTACACTTAGATCGATCAGTTAACTTTTTTCTTTTTCCTTTTTCCTTTTCCTTAGCTACCTGCCCGTTCAGACCTGTTTTCTGAGGTGGTTCCTCTGCTCTCTTGGCTAAGAGGTCTCCCCTAAACAGCGGTATCCACAGGAGCTCTTTAACTTCACATTTTAGCTGTCTGCCCGTTCAGTCCTGTTTAGTCTACGGTGACTCCCCCTTCTTCTTGGCTGGGAGGTCACTTTCCTCAAAACAGCGGTATCCACAGAAGCTTTTTAGGCCTTTTATTCACTTATTCTTCTTTACAGCAAACCGCCCATGCAGTCCTGATGTCTCCCCTAGACACACCCTCCTTCTATAGGCTTAAAGGTGTACTAGGCAAGCCAACAGCGGTATCCGCAGATTTGCTTAGCATTCCGCCCGCGCAAACCTGCCGGCTGGCTTCAACACCCCCGCCCCTACAGGCTAAAGGGAGTGTTGGCAAGTTTCGGCAGTGGTAACCACGTATATGCTTTTGAGTATCTCTGGCTCTTTTCTTCTCTTATTGTGCACTTTTGTCTCTTTAAATACTTTAAATACTCTTACTACCTTATTGCCTGTACCTCATTAGTTATTATTCATCCAACACACACACATTCACTCTTTCCGCTCCACGATCACACCTTATTTCAGCAGAGTTACCCGTCTCCAGTGATGTTAGTTGCTTTTTCAGTGATATCTCTTTAATCAGTACATTATATAACTAGGTTTTTTAGGAGAGGAATTTGTCAAATACCTTTGACCTGGGCGGCTCCCAGCACTGCACCCCAGACACACCCGGTTTTAAACAGAAAAAGGCTCTGCTTACCTTATTTGGTGGCGCCGCCTGTGTGTCTGACGTACAGCCCAGTGCTCCCGATCTCTGGCTTCGACCTTCCTTGCCTCCTGGCTGGCTGCACCACTTGAGGTGACTTAAATCCGTGCCTGGAATTGGGCCTGACGGCTCCCGACTCCGTCCTCCTTGTTTCTTCTAAAATGTCTTTTGTTGTCAATTCAGTATCTTAGGTTCGGCTAGCAGGTACTTAGAAAAACACTGGAGATAGGCAGAATCTGGTGCAATCGAGTTTATTGTGTTCACAGGCAACAACACAGACAAACTCATGAGTCAGCCTCCGGAGGACGACTGAAAACCTGCATTCAGCGCTCTGGTTTATATGCTGGTGGAGGTCAAAGAGATCTCCACCCATTTCTGTAGTCCTTCCCACTTCGATCCGTTTTTACTGGTAGCAGACTTTTGCCTTTATTCCTGCTCAACTGGAATCTGCCACCAGTATTTCCGGAATCGCTCTCACTCTATTTTTTAAAAAATCATGTGATCTCTGGGGACTCACATGCTACAGTCCCTCGTGCTCTATTTTTGAAAAACATGTGATCTCTAGGGACTCACATGCTACAGTCCCTTGTGATACAATCATTTGAGTGTGTGTGTGACCTTTCCCGTGTTATATAAACTCTTAAGTGCATTTAGGCAGTACAATCAAGTGAGTGTTCTGTCACAGCACGTGGCAACTTGTATGAGTGTCACTATAAGTTCACAACATCATGTGAATGTAGGTTAATGCATTATATCATTACACAGCGCGTGATAGGTTATGTGTGTCAATAAGAGTTCACAACTGAGATGTCACTAAGAGTTCACACCGTTATATTGCATATTACACATGAATGCAGGATTAGTTTTTGCAAAAGTCTACACACTAACATGGTTATATAGCTATTTGTATCTTATCCAACTTATATGGTCTAACACCTGATGAGGGTTTTGACTTTTACACTACACCCCTTTGTTCTCCATGTTTGAACTGACTCACAAGGACAGATGTGCTTACACCTCCAATGGGCTTATCATTCACACATAATTCACAATCACACTGATCTTCCCATACACACATTGTCGGATCTTATCAGGCTTACACTACCTTTGAGCAACTCATTCAGCCAGGTGGTTTGTACGACACATTCGTTCCGAGCAACGCACCCCTGTAGTACACAAGTATGTATACTATATCCTGAATGAGCCACCACAAAGTATATATATACATAATTATTTCATTAATTCATACAGTCGGCCATTTTATTATGGTGCACTATAATGTACTCTATATATTTATATGATATACATATATATATATTTGTTGTTGTTCTGCTGGGGGACTTCAACGCTCACGTGGGCAATGACAGCAGGATCTGGAGGGGCGTGATTGGGAGGAATGGCCTGCCTGATCTGAACTCGAGTGGTGTTCAGTTATTGGACTTCTGTGCAGGTCGCAGTTTGGCCATAACGAACACCATGTTCGAACATAAGGATGTCCATCGGTGCACGTGGCACCAGGACAGCCTAGGTTGCAGGTCAGTGATTGACTTTGTAGTCGTATCATTTGACCTGCGGCCATATGTTCTGGACACTCGGATGAAGAGAGGAGCAGAGCTGTCAACTGATCACCACCTGGTGGTGAGTTGGATCACGTGGCAGGGGAGGACGTTGCGCAGACCTGGCAGGCCCAAACGAGCAGTGAGGGTCTGCTGGGAACGCCTGGCGGAAGAACCTGTCAAGATGATCTTCAACTCCCACCTCCGGTCCCACCTCCCCCTCCAGCACCCTACTTAATCCAAAGCTCTGAACCCAGGTTGCACCCACCAACTGCACTTGTAAAGGAGATTGCCCCCCATAATAAAAGGTTTAGCAAAAGAGGAAACTTCCCCCTAAGAACTGTAAGGTCATGACCTCACAGTGTGAAGAACTGCTCCCCAATAAAGATTTCTAAATAATTCCCACAGATGTCATCATCATCCCCATACTGAGATTGAGTACGAAGCCCCAAACCCTTACGACACAGATTCCCTTTCAGCAAGGGCAAATAACCTGAGATTGAGAATAATGAATAAGCTTACAGCTTGCATACACCTACATACGAAAGGACTAGTGAGCGTCAGAGCTACTGTCCAGGACGAAACAACCAAGATCCAGGAATACGTCAGGAAGATGGCTCCCAAAGATGAGCTGCTAAGTGAATACCTCAGGGAGCATAAACCTGAGAATGCAGGAGGGAATGACAAGCCCCTCCACCACGTGTACCATTGACAGATTAAAGAAGTGGCCAACATCAAGAAATCCTACCAGTGGCTGGAAAAGGTTGGACTGAAAGACAGCACAGAAGCACTAATCATGGCAGTACAAGAACAGGCACTTAGTACAGTACAAGATCAATAAAAGCAGGGGTCTACCTCACCAGACAGGACCCCAGGTGCAGGCTGTGCAAAGATGCTCCTGAGACCATTCTGCACATAATAGCAGGGTGTAAGATGCCACAATATCTGGCTGGCATAGTGTACAGGAACATCTTCACTGAGTATGGGCTGGAAATCCCAAGGTCAGAATAGAACCCCTACCTGAGGTGGTTGAGAATGACCGAGCTAAGATCCTGTGGGACTTCCAGATCCAGACTGACAAACTGGTGATGGCTACAAACAACAGAAGGAGGTAGTGGTGATGTAGCAATTCCAAGCGACAGCAACATCAGGTATAAGGAACACGAGAACCTCGGAAAAAAAATACCAAGGGCTGAGGAGTGTAGGGAGTGAAGGCAACAGTGGTGCCAGTGGTAATCAGAGCACTCGGGACTGTGACCTCAAAACTGGGAGAGTGGCTCCAGCTGATTCCAGGTACAACATCGGAGGTCTCTGTCCAGAGAGTGTAGTCCTAGGAACAGCTAAGATACTGTGCAGAACCCTCATACTCCTAGGCCTCTGGTAGAGGACCCGAGCTTGAGGAAGACACACTACCAAACCCCCATGGGAGGGGGGCGAGAGGGGGATTTTTTTTTCTTTCTTTTTTTTTTTTTAATAGTGCCAAATCATAACGAAACATATCCCAGGACTCAGATCAGATGTAGAGTCTCAGAGACTTATTGGAGCAGCCTGATATTAACGAATTACAGCAGCCCAGCCTAGAAGTAACAAATGCGCAGACTAGTTTTTCCTGCATCTTTTTGTGAAGGATTTGCTTGATTTTTGCAGTGTAACTTGGGTGAAAAAAGGCAGTCTTTGAAGTGTATTTTATATTGGCATAAAAGGATGTATTTTGGTCAAACATAACTTTTTACAGTGGTGCTGGAGGCCAGACCAGGCCAGGCCAGGCCATTTAGAGATACTATGTCTTTAGATAATGATTTTTGGATGTGTTTAGGGCCAAGGACAATAAAGAAATTGAGTGCTTCAGAGATTATGTTTTTCTGTAGGCTGACATGGAAGTTAGCATTTGGGCACATCGCAGAAAATAAACCCTGTGGCAAACAGACATTTGTAATACTGATACGTTTTGTTCAGCAAGAAAGTCTTCACAAATGAACACCACTTTTATGATTTTTGAAGCCTAATGCGATCACCAGGACTAAAAAAAACTAATGTTAGGCTATTAACTAACTGCACCACAATCACATGTCTGAATATCTCCCCCACAGTGAGACTGTAAAGCCACATCAGCATGATGACGTTCTGTAGTCTCATTTAGCAACTTGTTAGTGACATAAAAGCTTCAAAATAAATGAGTGGGTATTAACTGACATATTTTATGTTCTAAAACAAAACTTGAAAGAGACGAGGGAACCGGAAGTGCTAAAATGATAACTCATGCCAGGTGTTAGGACTCCTTCCTGGATAACTCTATTGCAGCTCATCCAGGTTTTTATGTCCTTAAGACATGCTTGAAGTTTAGCTTACTAATTGGTTTCTTTTGGCTTGATCAGTAGATAACATTGGGAATCATCTGCATATCAATGGAAATTTATGGTGTTTTCTAATGTTGCTCAAGGGAAGTGTATAGCAGGTGAATAGTACTGGTTCAGGCACAGAACCTTGTGGAACTCTGTGACTAGCTTTAACATGCATGGATGAGCCATCATTAATATGTGCAAACTGTGATAGATCTGGCTAGTGTTTACTTTGTTAACAAAATGTATGATAAAAAAAAGTGTGTTAACAGCCTTTTTTCCATGACCAAGATGGGACATTGACAGGCTTAAAATATATCTTTGATGAAAAAAACTATGACAGTTTTCTATTTTGTTGAGGGAACAACAATGTTAGTGGTGAGCTATTGGATATGAAAAATGAGAGGAGAGAAGAAACATATTAGAGAAAGGTATTAAATTACGAAGCCTAGAACAGCCATGCTTGCAATTGCTTTGTAATGCCAGAGCAGTATGAGATGGAATTGCAGTCGGGGTGGTAAACTCCAGGAAATAGATGGTGCCGGGATGTTTCATTAGCCTGCCAAATACTCACACTGGAGCAGCATAATTCAGCAGTAAAAAGCAGCAGTGTATTTCTGACTGTGGATGGGGAAATTGTTGAATAGATTTGTGGATTTTGTTGGTAGCAGTGGTGGCTGTTAGCTTGACAGTCAGGTACGAGGCTTGATTATCTGTGAGTGTAGCTGCACTGTGCATTAACAGTCTGAACTCAGCAGAGTTTCTCTGACAGGGCTGAAAGTCCAGTTTCAATCACCGACTCTATGAAAGGTACTGAGTTTTCAGTTTTGGAGTTAGTCAGCAGCAGTTGAGCTTGTTACAGGTTTAATATCCTCAGTCATATGAATCCTATTGTTTTTCCTGCTGTAATATTATTTTCAGATTTATCGGCTGTTTTGAAACATTAATATGTGCCAGCCCTCTCACCATAGTGTGGCACTGGTAGCACCATGTCATTCATCTGCACACACTGTGATGACAAAGCTGGTTGAAAATCGGCAAAGTTTTCTCATAACTACCCATATTGCTACAATTCCAGGCTACTGTAGCTGTCATATTTTGCAGAGACATTCAGTGGCTGTAGCACCTTTAATTCAGCCTGCGCAAACCCCAGGGCTGATCTCAGACCGTATGTGGAAGTGGGCATAGTTTTATTTGAAGTCAGCTGAAAAAATGACAGACACATAGAGGTCAGTGGTTGGCGCATGGCTACGTATTTTCATTTAACTCCAATGACAACAGTTCAGTTATCTATGACTACAAGTTACTGAGCTCTATTGGATCGGTTAAGGTTGAGGGAAGGGCACCCATATTTTTCCACCTAGGGATTGAATTTCACGGTCACAAGCTTGCCTCTCTAACCTTTAGGCCACCATTGCCCATTGTTTCCATCCTACTTCCACAGCATCTTTATTCTGTCTTCAGCCTCTCCCACCACATTTAATTTCTGCACAACCACTGAATTTTAATATCACCCCTTTTATTATCTTTCTTCATCTCTCTGCACCCCATTTGACTTTGTGCTCTTATAGCATCTGTTCATTCTTCACAAAGGCTGCAGCAGCTTTCTCTGGGCTCTGTCCACGAATTCTCCTTTTAGCTCTCAACACTGTTCTCTACACATTCTCATTTTGCTCACTTGCACCTACATAAGTTAAGAGCACAGCTCTGAAAGTTACTGACTCACTATTAATATATTTTTGATAAACCGTTATAAAGTTAACACTTTATAATTAGTGAGATTCAACATTTTTTTCAAGTACTGTTATTGTTTTTGATGGGCACTGAGTAGCAGTAATTGTCTGTAGCAGATTTAAAGGTGGAATGTACCAGATTTAGGGGGATGGTGGCATCTAACAGTGAACAGCTGATTGCAACCAGCTAAGACTTCTTCCGGGTAGGATTTCTGAATTGCTGAATTATCCACAGTGGCCTCTTCCTCTCCAAAACAAATGGACCAGCTGATTAAAACTGCTAAAAACACTGAATAAATCTGTTTCATGGTGGGCTTATTACTATGGTGGCTGATGCAAAAACATGAAAGGCCCCATGTAGAGCCAGTGTTTGGTTTGTCTATTCTGGGCTACTGTAGAATCATGGTGGTGCAACTTGGTGATCTCCATAAATGTAGACCTGCTCCCTATACTGCGGCGGCCCATCCACTGGGCCAGGCCCTGCAGCAGACCAGGCCCTGCAGCAGACTATCCACCAAGCCAGGCCCCGCAGCAGCCCATCCACCAAGCCAGGCCCTGCAGCAGCCCATCCACCAAGCCAGGCCCTGCAACAGACCAGTCCAGGAGCAGCCAGCAGCAGCCAGGCCTCGAGCCTCCAGGAGCAGCCACCACCATAGCTCCAGCAGCTGCTGGCTACCACCAGGCCAGGCAAGTGATCTCATAATCCCTGTCTCATTAACATCACTGACTTTGCTTGTTGCAGTACAAAATCACTGCTGTCTTCAGTATCTGTTTTCTTTGCCCAGTGTGGCTCAATTTTAGCCTAGATCTGTGGCAAGAGGTTCAAAACAGCTAAGTTGAGCAACATGGCTATGAAAAAGGAAATTGAGGACATTAGGAAATCACTGGAAATGCTGCATGACAATGTTGGAAAAATCACTGAGCAGCAAGAAAAGATCATGGAGCTGATGGGTGATATCAAAGCCCTAAAACTGCATAACGCAGAAAAGGACAAAAGGATTAGTGACCTTGAATACAGGGTGGCAGAGCTGGAACAGTACTCTAGAGTCAGTGATGTTGTGATTACAGGATTAAAGATGAAACCCAAATCATATGCCAAGTCTGTGGGAAAGGTAACTGAGGAAAACATGACGGAGGAGGACCGGGCAACAGTGGAAGAGCAGGTAGTCTCTTTTCTGGAGACCATGAAGATTGCTGTAGACCACAATTTTATAGAAGCTTGCCACCCTCTCCCACAAAGAAACACCACCCAACCACCGGCCATCATCCTCAGATTCACCAACAGGAAACATAAGATTGGGCTCCTAAAGCAATGGAAGCTATTAAGAGGAACAAATGTGTATCTAAATGAGCATCTGACGAAAAAAAATGCTGATATTGCAAAGAAAGCACGGTTCCTTCACAAACGGAAAAATTCAGTCAACATGGACCTCCAACTGTAAGACATTCATAAAACTCAATGGTTCAACAGAGGAGGTGAAGGTTAAAATCATTAGAGAGCTGAATGAGCTAGATGTGTATCAATGACTCCGAAGTCTAATCTGGATGTTTTCAATTGACTGTGATTTTCATCATAATCATGTGACAAATTGCACATCATGTCGTCCAGTTACCTACCACCCATAAATGTTGGGGTGTCTATCCCCCATGAAATTGATTATTTAGCTTTCAACCAATTTGAGTTATATACTGACAATAGCGGTATCTATGATGAATTTTTCAACCCTGATATAAATCTTTTAAACTCAAACAATATTATACACTCTTGTGAATATTTCTCTGAAGATCAGTTTAATGGTTTCTCTCATACTCTTTCACATGATGATTTTTCAGTACTACATACTTTTTCTTCTTTGCACTTAAATGTTCGCAGTTTGCCAAAAAATTATGATCATCTAAAATTCAATCTATCAAGGTTGATAAAAATCTATCAACCTTGACACATTCCTTCTCAGTTATGGCATTCTCCGAAACCTGGTTAAATGATGGTGTTACAGATCTTTATGCCATATCCCAGTATAATGCTATTCATTTTTGTAGAAAGAACAAAGTGGGAGGAGGCGTCTCCTTATATGTGTCCAAAAATTTCAATTTCACCACCAGAAAGGAACTGAGTGTCCACTTAGAAAGTACCTTAGTGGAGTCTGTGTTTATTGAAATCTCATCTTGCCGTCCCTTTAATGCGAAAACTATTATAATTGGTTGTATCTACAGACCACCTGATACTGACCCCAGCACATTTAATGAGGCTCTTTACTCCACTTTGGAAATTATAATTAAGGAACATAAAATGTGTGTACTTCTGGGTGATTTCAACATTGATCTGCTTAAGAGTGAATTGCCATCTACAGTTGACTTTCTGAACACACTATATTCTACTTATTTTTTCCCACTAATATCTTAAGCCCTCCCGAATCACTAGATCTTCAACTTCACTCATCGACAACATCTTATTCAATTCTCTGGACTTCCAAATTACCTCAGGTTTATTAATGTTGGATATTTCAGACCATCTCCCTGTATTTCAGATAATACATACCAAAGGAAATTATAGATGCAATAACTCTGATCACTCACAAACTAAATATTGCAAATTTACTAAACAGTACATGGAGTCCTTTAAGTCCTCAATCAGTGTCGTGTCCTGGGATGAGGTTCTCAAGTTACAAGATGCTAATGGAGCCTATCAGCTACTTTTAGCTATTTTTAATTTATGACGGTATTAAAAGCAGTCTTATGAAAGAAACAATAGATTACATCATCCATCCCCTAACCCACCTTCTTTCTTTATCTCTTCAGTCTGGTATTGTCCCCCAAGAACTCAAAATTGCCAAAGTCATACCAATATTTAAATCTGGTAAAACAAAGGACTTTGGCAACTATCGACCAATATCCATATTACCCTGTTTCTCAAAGATCTTGGAAAAATGGGTACATGTAAGAATCTCCAAGCACTTAGCTGCTAACAATATCCTGTATTACCATCAGTATGGCTTTTGCAGGAAATATTCCAATGAGCATGCATTGCTGCAACTTGCCAATAACATATCTTCAGCTCTGGACGGAAAAAAAATTGCCCTTTGTGTTTTTCTTGATTTAAGCAAAGCATTTGATACTGTCAACCATAAAATTCTCATTTCAAAGCTCAATAGATATGGAATCCAGAATGTTGCCCTCAATTGGTTGATCTCTTACCTGGAAAATAGAGAGGAGTTTGTTTATTTAAATGGTGTCTCATCTACCAAATCAAGTATTTTCTTTGGGGTTCCACAGGGATCGATCTTGGGCCCTTCATTATTTTTAATTTACATTAATGACTTGCCTAGGTCTTGCAATAACCTTCTCCCCTTATTATTTGCCGATGACACCAGTCTTATAGCTGTTCATGATGACTTCAAGTCTCTCACTGCATGTGTAAATGATGAATTATCAACTGTTTCTAATTGGTTCCTGATCAATAAGCTAACTCTTAATGTAAATAAATGTAACTTCATGATCTTCTGCAACAAAAATAAATCTTATGCAAAAGAAGAAGCCAAAATACTAATTAACGGAACTGAAATCCTTCAAGTACCACACACCACATTTCTGGGTGTTGTTTTGGATGAAGGTCTAAATTGCAATAATCATATTAATCAAGTTTGCAAAAGATCAATGAAGATGCTTGGTATACTGAAAAAGGTTTGTCCCCTGATCAATCCCTCTGCTCATTTGACTTTGTAGTATAGTTTTCTATTTCCATATATGATTTACTGCAATATTGTCTGGTCTGCAACTTATCCAACTTACCTGAACAAATTACTGATAATCCAGAAAAGATTCTTAAGAACGATCTCTCGGTCTAGTAGACACGAACCAACTGCACCTCTTTTTATGAAATACTCAATATTACCCATGCACAAACTTAATGTTTTCCACTTATGCTTGTTTGTGCATAAGTTTATCAACAGCAAACAAGATCTTCCTGACACTTTACAATTTTTTTTTATTTTTTCATCTGACTTTCATTCATATTCAACTAGGCATAGTGGCAGTCTTCATTTACCCTTCTGTCGAACATCTAGTCATCAATTTAATATCACATTTAGAGGTCCAAAACTCTGGAATGACTTGGACGTGTTTCTAAGATCAACATTATCTTTCACATCCTTCAGAAAGTTATTGAAAAAACATCTTATCATGTCATTTTCTTTCATGTAATCCTTATTATGTATCCATCTTCTCTTTTATGTTGTTTATGTTTATAGTTTTTCTGTGTTTGTACATTTTATTGTTTATCTTTTGTTTTACGTATTACTTAGATGATGAGAGTGGAACTCTGTACAAGACCTCTGGGCTTCATTCCCTCCTTGCACTGTTTTTTTAACTTGTGCGAAATCTAAAGTTTGGTAATGATTGGTCAAAGTGGGCGTGACTTATTGCAACAAAACCAATCAGCCTTTAATAATTCCAATGCACTTCCCATTACGTTGAATACTGCCGCTCAGACGTTGGCCTGTGTCCTGACGCTCGCCCTGAGCCTGTCGTCCTTTGGGGCTGATTATCGTGGGCTCCATGGGGCGTGGAGGCTGAGTTGTGCCTGGGGAACATGTATGCAAGCAGACGCGTTTCCCAGGACCAGCGGTGCTGGGAACCCTATTGTAATTGTTCAGATTTTTATTAGGGCCCGAGCGACGATGAAGTTGTCTGAGGATCCTATTGAAATCCTGCTGTTTTTTATTATTAGGGCTCGAGTGACAACGAAGTCATCCCCGGAGGACCCTATTGAAATTCTGCTGTTTATTAGGGCCCAAGCAGATCTCGACCTGCGAGGTCCCTATTGTTTTTCGAATGATTAGGGCCCGAGCGACGACGAAGTCGTCCGTGAGGACCCTATTGTAATCACGCTGTTTATTATGATGATGATTATTATTATTTTTATTAGGGCCCGAGCAATGACGAAGTCGTCCGTGAGGACCCTATTGTAATCGCGCTGTTTATTAGGGCCCGAGTGACGACAAAGTCGTCTGTGAGGACCCTATTGTAATCCTGCTGTTTGTCAGGGCCCGAGCGACGACGAAGTCGTCCGCATAGGACCCTATTGTAATCGTGCTGTTTATTATTAGGGCCTGAGCGATGACGAAGTCGTCCGTGAGGACCCTATTGTAATCGCGCTGTTTATTATTATTAGGGCCCAAGCACCTAGTGGTGCGAGGACCCTATTGAAATGCAAGTATTTTTTATTATTGTTATTATTATTAGGGCCCGAGCACCTAGTGGTGCGAGGACCCTATTGAAATGCAAGGATTTTTAGGGCCCAAGCACCTAGCGGTGCGAGGACCCTATTGAAATGCAAGGATTTTTTATTATTATTATTAGGGCCCGAGCACCTAGCGGTGCAAGGACCCTATTGAAATGCAATGATTTTTTATTATTATTATTATTAGGGCCCGAGCACCTAGCGGTGCGAGGACCCTATTGAAATGCAATGATTTTTTTATTATTGTTATTATTATTATTATTATTATTATTATTATTATTATTCCTCCAAATGAATTGCCTTTTTGGGAGGCTTAACATACCTGAAAACTCACGAAACTTTGCACACATCTCAGAACTGGTGAAAAATTTGATATTTTAAGGGTCTCGTGTGTGGGTTCCAAAAAATGGCTCAGTAGCGCCCCCTACAAAAGTTTGAGGAAACAGCCCCTGAAGCCAGTTTAACCTACGTGTATGAAACTTTGTAGGCTTATGTATCACTCCAGGACGTACAAAAAAGCCTCTTGGAGGCATGCTGTAAACCCAACAGGAAGTCGGCCATTTTGAATTTACTGTGCAATTTTGATGCATTTTTGGCCATTTCCAGGGGTCATAAATGAACAAACTAGTCCTAGAGATTTCATCCGATCGACTTCAAACCTTGGTCTGTCTCACCCCAAGACCTTGAAGATGAAAAGTTATCAAAAGCTTGAGTTTTCGTCAATGCGTGTGACCGTGGGATGGCGTCAAAGTTAGGGGTCTCGCCACTAAACAGGAAGTAGTTTATGACTCCAGCATACATGGTCCAATTTTGGCCAAACTTCACAGGATTGATGCCAGTCCCACCCTGAACACATCTACATGTGAATAATTAGAGATAAACATAGTGCCCCCTACTGGCAACAGGAAATGTCATGTTTTAGACTTTAACCCTCTACGGTCCAGAACCGCGCCGGCGCGTCAAAATCACGTGACCGATTTAAGACGACGTAGCAGCAAGACACAGCCTCACTGAGTCTCCGTTTCAATTTGTGTGGAAAGTGCGAACTTCAAACTTTGTACCACTTTTTAAATTGTGTTGATAGGCCATATAAAACCAGACTTATGATAAATCATAAACACCATGATTTTCCTGAATATTTTTGTCACGTTTGGTGCAGGAAGTAATGGTAAAAACGGGCTTTTCGGCCTGACAGAAGTGCTGAAAGCAACAACAGCAGGGAAAAAAAACCCCACCACACCCCCTTTTCTATTGGTGGAAAAATGCGCCACATCAACCAATCAAAAAATAGTATGGCAACAGCAGCTTTGTTGCTAGGAAAGAGGGGAAGGTTTGTGGGAGTTACGGCAGCAAGAGAGAAACAGCGATAGCGATAGTGAGCGGAGAAATAGTTCTAGATTTGGTGATATTTAGCGTGTTTGGAGCGTATGGTTAGTGTGTAGTCTAGTGTGTTTGGTGTATAGTGCAGTGTGTTTAGTGTGTCGTGCAGTCGTTTTTTTGTTTTGTGTGTCAAAACAATGAGGCGACTCCTGAATGTGGAGCAGGCACTGCATCTCCTCTTTGAGCGGGATGTAGCGGAGGGAAACGCGGATCCGGAGTCGGAGCCAGAGAGTGAGGACTTTGATGATGAAGGGGATGATCCATCGTTTGTGTTGGAAGAGGAGAGAAAGGAAAAGGAGCCACCGACGAGCGCACCGAGTGGCACCCGGAGGTCCGCACAGAGGAGGGGACGGCGTAGCGCGCCCACGCGGTCACGGTCTACACTGACACAGGCGGCAGAGCCAGAGCCACGCCTCCACTCTGAGCCCTGGAAGACAGAGGAGGATGCTGACACTGCCCCAGCAGTAAGCAGGTTCCAGCCACAGAGAACACCAGGAGTCCAGGTAGAGACACTTTCTCCACACAGTCCAAAAGACCTGTTTCTGTTGTTTTTTGCCACTGACACAGTCAAGCAAATCTGCAGCAACACAAACAAAAATGCTGCAAAAAACAAGGAGTTAGGGAAAAAGTACAAATGGACTGACATAGAGACAGATGATCTGTACAAGTTTTTTGGTCTTCTTATGTACATGTCTTTGGTGTCGCTGCCAAGTCTCCAAGACTACTGGAGACAAAATCACGTTTTGTCTGTACACCTTCCAGCCAAAGTGATGACACGAGACAGGTTCAGATCCATATTTTGGAACATCCACCTCAGTGATCCTGAGGAGGATGTTCATAAATTATGAACATCCTCCTCAGGATCAGACAGAAGGGAACACCAGGCCATGACAAATTGTTTAGAGTCAGGCCTCTTTATGATGATATCCTCAGTGCCTGCCAGGCTTATTACCACCCGAGGAGGGAGCTGGCAGTGGATGAAAGGATGGTGGCGACTAAGGCAAAAACTGGCATGACACAATATATGAAGGACAAGCCAACTAAATGGGGGATTAAACTTTTTGTATTGGCTGAGTCAAGCAGTGGCTACACCATCAATTTCAGCATATACACTGGAAAGGCAGTAACTGTGAGTGAACATGGGCTGTCTTATGATGTGGTCATGAAGCTTATTCAGCCATCCTGTCTTGGCACTGGATATCACGTCTACATGGACAATTTTTACACCAGTCCCAAACTATTCATGGACCTGGCCAGCATGAAATTTGGAGCGTGTGGCACCTACAGGGAGAGCAGAAAAGGATGCCCCAGAGGGAGGGAAAATGCTCTCACCAAAAGATGTGAAAGAGGATCAGTGAGATGGATCAGAGAGGGCCCACTTGTCTTTGTGAAGTGGATGGACACACGGGATGTGTCTGTGTGCTCCACCATCCATCCTGCATTTTCAGGTGACACAGTGCGGAGAAGGGTGAAGGACAGAGATGGACGCTGGGCTGTGCGAGACTTTCCCTGTCCCACACCAATCGTGGCCTATAACCAGAGTATGGGTGGGGTTGATCTGTCAGATCAGCTCATACAGTATTACTCCACCCACAGAAAAACTGATCACTGGTACAGGACCATGTTGCTGCACTTCTTGGACATTGCAACAACAAATGCCTTCATCTTGCACCGTGAGATGAGCAATGCCAAGCAGGTGCAGCCCATGACACATAAAGATTTCATGGTGGAGCTGGTGAGTCAGCTTTGTGGCATGGACAAGGAAGGTGTTCCTCAGAGCAGGAGAGCTGATCATGTTCCTGTGCCCATTGTCACAGCCACAGATGCAAGCCAAAAAGCCACAAAAGGCAGACAGAGGTGCAAACATTGCCTCCAGGTGGACAACAGGAGGAGTGACACACCCTGGAAGTGTCAGGCCTGTGATGTGCCCCTCTGTGTTGTGGTGGACAGGAACTGCTTTTCAGAGTGGCACAAATAAGTTGTGTGGCATCTGATTGTTTTATAAATAGTTATAAATAGTTGTTCAAAAAACACCTGAGGCATTGCCTGCATTTTCATGTAAATAGTTATATATAACTTTGTTGTTTGCTAAATTTGTTTATAAGTTTTTGAGTTCACAATTTATATTTCCATTCTAAGTTACAAAAATGGTTCGTTAGACATGTTTGTGGTTTTCACAGTCAAAAATCAAACTTTTTCCTACTCGGATTTTATGTTTTATGTGTGATTTTAGGTCCAGTGTGTTAATACAGTATGCCAAAATGCAAAAATAATTGTAAAGTCTTACAGGTGAGGTTGTGCTGAAAAGAATGATACCAAACAAGGCAAGGTAAACAGTTTTTTAAGGTGAAATTTAAAGGTAAAATGAAAAGTAGTCAAAAACGGCCAATTATCCCCTAGACCCCAAAGGGATTGTACATCTCCTACAGAATTGACCAGATCCATCTCAAACTTGGTGAAAAAAGTCATAAGACGTTGATGACGCTTTATTGTGGAAAATGTGAGTTTTTATCGAAGGGCGTGGCCATGGCCAAACGCTGTCACCGTGGCGCCGCCTTGTTCGCCATCAAACACGATGTTGTTTTGAAGGGACAAGGGATGCTTGAAAACTCACCAAACGTAGCATACACATCACAGGTCGCATGTCCTGTTGTCTGATTTGATTTTTGTGCTTTGATGCACCAAGATGGCTCAACAGCGCCCCCTAGAATATTTCAATTAAGCAGCCCCCAAAGCTGGTTTGACCTGCATGTATGAAACTTGGTGGGCACCTGTAACACTCTATCACGTACAAAAAAGCCTCTTGGAGCCATGCTCCAAACCCAACAGGAAGTCCGCCATTTTGAATTTACTTTTGCCACTTTTGTGCGTTTTTGCCCATTTCCAGGGCTTGTAAATTAACGAACTTGTCCTACAGATTTAATCAGATTGGCTCCAAACTTGGTGTATGTAAGCGTAACTATGTTGTGACCAAAAGTTATCACAGGATTTGCCCAATGTTGAATGGCTCGCCCGCTGCCGAGCGTTGAATCTTGAGGTCTCGCCTTGAAAAACGAAATTGCTGTAGCTCTGGCATAAATGGTCCTGTCTCCACCAAACTTCACATGATTCATATTAGTCCCGCCCTGAACACATTCTCATTACCATATTTCCTGATAATCATAGCGCCACCTATTGTTGAAAGGAAGTACTTTTTATCAGACACTTACCTTTGGATTCAACTGAAATTTCAGTGCTGTGGTCTATATTTGATGTACACAAACATGACGTATCATTAGTGTCTACGCGTGCTGCAGAGGGTTTAATTTTGATGTCTCGACATGAAACAGGAAATTGCTATATTGTTGCCATAAATGTTCTGATCTCCATCAAACTTCAGATGATTTGTATTAGTTCTGCCCTGAAAACATTTTTATGACCATATTTCCTGATACTCATAGTGTTAGCTAGTGGTGACAGGAAGTAGGTCTCAAACACTTATCTTTTGATTTACCTGAAAGTTACATGCTGTGGTGTATATTTGATGTACAAAAACATGATGTATAATTACTGCGCTCTCCAACTCCCTCTAGTGGAAAGAGGAAGTGATACAAAATGTGAAATATGTCATTCCAGCACTGTATCAAATATATGCAAAGTCACTCCTGCATGCAATATCTAACTTTGACAGAAATGAACTGACGCGTCAGAAGGCGTCCTGTTGTGTGAAGGTGCGAGGGCCCGTTCATCGCTGCTTGCAGCTTTAATTATTATTATTATTCTTCTTCCTCCAAATGAATTGCCTTTTTGGGAGGCTTAACATACCCGAAAACTCATGAAACTTTGCACACATCTCAGAACTGGTGAAAAATTTGATATTTTAAGGGTCTCGTGTGCAGGTTCCAAAAAATGGCTTAGTAATGCCCCCTACAAAAGTTTGAGGAAACAGCCCCTGAAGCTAGTTTAACCTACATGTATGAAACTTGGCAGGCTTATGTAACGCTCAGAGATGTAGAAAAAAGCCTCTTGGAGGCATGCTCTAAACCCAACAGGAAGTCAGCCATTTTGAATTTACTGTGCAATTTTGATGCCTTTTTGGCCATTTCCAGGGGTCATAAATGAACAAACTAGTCCTAGAGCTTTCATCCGATCGACTTCAAACCTTGGTCTGTCCCATCCCAAGACCTTGAAGATGAAAAGTTATCAAAAGCTTGAGTTTTCGTCAATGCGTGTGACCGTGGGATGGCGTCAAAGTTAGGGGTGTCGCCACTAAACAGGAAGTAGTTTATAACTCCAGCATACATGGTCCAATTTTGGCCAAACTTGACAGGATTGATGACAGTCCCGCCCTGAACACATCTACATGTCAATAATTAGAGATAAACATAGCACCCCCTACTGGCAACAGGAAATGTCATGTTTTAGACTTTAATGTACATCTCCTACAGAATTGACCAGATCCACTTCAAACTTGGTGAAAAAAGTCATAAGACGTTGATGATGCTTTATTGTGGAAACTGTGAGTTTTCATCGAAGGGCGTGGCCATGGCGTGGCGGCGAACTTTGATGTTTCGCCGTGATGATAAACGTTGCTGTAACTTAACTCCACGTGGGAATATCTTGCAAAAACTTCACACATATGATGACAGTCCAGCCCTGAACACATCTACAGAGGAATTTTGAATCACCGCCATAGCGCCACCTTCTGGCAACAGAAAGTTACTTTATACATTCTTTGATGTCTCGCTTCTAGCAGGTTAATCAGACCCACCTCAAACTTGCTAGTCTAAGTCCTTAGACCTTGATGATGCTTAAATATGAAGCTTTTGAGTTTTCATCAAATGCTGTCACTGCGGCGCCGCCTTGTTCGCCATCAAACACGATGTTGTTTTGAAAGGGACAAGGGATGCTTGAAAACTCACCAAACGTGGCATACACATCACAGGTCACAAGTCCTGTTGTCTGATGTGATTTTTGTGCTTTGATGCACCAAGATGTCTCAACAGTGCCCCCTAGAATATTTCTTTTTTTTTTGTTTTTGTTTTTTTTTTACTCGTCTGCATTGGTCTTCATAGCTTAGCGCCACTAAAGGGTGTAAGCTTCTTGTGAAGATTGATGCACTGTTAATCTTGCAGTCAAGTATTTTATACCCATACTGTGCGTGGTTGTGACCATCACCCACCCTCCCTGGAGACTAGCCTATCAGCCTTTATTGGAAAAACTTCCTAATATGAGTCAGAGAGGGCCGTGATACACCAAAGTGTGTCAGGGGGAAAGTAAGGAAACAAGCAAGGAGGAGGGGGCAGGTGCTTAAGTCCTGAGTTATATAGTGACAGTGCATGCGGAGAAGAAGGAGGAAAAACAAACAAACGAACAAACAAACGGAAAAAAAAACGGGAGAAACAGGCAGTGTCGCTGATGTATTGTGGCCTTGAGGTGGTTGTGCTCCATGCAGATTATCGAAAATAAACATATACATGTCTACTATACTGTACTGAAAAACAAAAACAAAAGAGAAGTCTATACTGAACACCAAAAATGTGAGAGTCTTGGTGGAGGGGGAAAGCCCAATTGCAGAGAAGAGTTGCCAGCGCGGTGTGGTAGGTTTGAGAAGCAAGTGGGCCCCTTTGGAGTGATCCCATCGGTTCTTTGCGATGCGTTACGGAGCTGAAGTATCGAACATGCATGTGTGTATTTGAACCCTCCCAATGTGTTCATGAAAACCATCACCAGGGTCCAGGGCCAGCCCTGCGGGGGAAGGGGGGCGGTATGGCACCCCAAGACTGCAGGAGCGCCCAGACCCCAAGACCAGGGAGCCGCAGAGGCTGCAGGACACCACGCAGGCCCAAGGACCCAGGGCGGTGAAGGCCGGCACCCCCAGAGAGCCAGAGACACACCCCAGACAGGCGGGGCAGGAGGGCCCGCCCACCCACCGCCCGACGTGGGTTAGGAGGCCAGGCCAGTGTAGGCCCGGCCCGAGGGCTGGAGGGATGGATGGGAGGGGCTAGGAGGTGACGCCAACCAGACCCCGGCGCCGCGAGGCCCCCAGCGCCCATGGACAGCGGGCCAGGCGGGCCCCAAGGAAACCCAACGGGCCCCCACCTAACCCCGCCCCCCTGGCAACTGCAGCGTCGGGCCCCCGCAGTGGTCCCGACCTGGGCCACACCGCCTGCAGCAAATCGGCCCCCAGCAGAAGGACAAGGCGCGCCACCAGGGTGCACGGACGACGGGCCCCACCCAGCCCCCCCGAACCCCGACGCGCAGGAGCACAGACCAACCCGCAACCCCGCCAGTACCCCCCCAGACCTCCACAGACCCAAAGCCGGACCCCCAGCCCATCCGACCTGCCCCCCACCGGCGGCCGCACACCAACGGGCAGGCCCACACTGTGCAGCACCAGAACACCCCCCGCGGGCAGCACCCAGCCCCCACGCCAGACCTCGCAACCCAGGGGAGGACCCCGGGCCCACCCGAGGCCGGGAGAGAGGAGCAGGGAGGGACGGGGAGAGGGGGGAGGGAGGAGGGAGGGGGAAGGGCAGGAGCGGAGCGAAGGGGGGGGGAGGAGGAGCCCACCCACCCCGCACCACCAGGGACGGAAACAGCCCCCCAGGGGGGACCGGCCACGCCGCCCCAGGCCCAGGGAGCACGAGGAGACCCCGCCCCCCCCCAGGCACACAGGGCGAGCAGTCCAGACGCACCCGCCCCCAGGGGAAACCGCCCGGCCCCGCGATCCCCCACAGAGCCAGGGAGCAGGCCCGGATTCAAGGGGAAGAAGGTGCACCTAACACATGCTTAAGACCTTGAGCTCTGATGAACCGCTGTGGTGTATTGTGGTGAGAGAGATCAAGGGATTAGGGGTTACATCATTAACAGAAACACGTTACATATTACACAACAGTCTTTCTTGAGTTGTAATATTTATATGTACAGGTGGCATATGCTCACAGGCTAAGTGGCACTATACAGACACGTTTAGTGAGTGAATAAATGGTGACCATTTTTCTGTAAAGTATGTTAATTGGTTTCTGTGGCCAGCAGATATTTTCTACAGCGAAATATGTTCTACAAGGAGATTCAGCCAATGGTTGATGTTGAGGGTCTGTTTATCTTTCCAGTTGACTAGGATTGTTTTCTTGGCGATGGCGAGAGCTACAAGAAGAGAGTTGCAGTGGCTGTTTGGGAGGTCAATTGTCATCAGGTCACCAATTAAGCACAGGCTGGGAGATAATGGGATCCTGCAGTCCAAAATGGAGGAGAGTTTTTGGGTGACTGTAGACCAGAAGTGCTGGACGGGTGAACATAACCAGAGTGCATGAAAGTAGGTGTCTGCAGTGTTCTGAGTACACTGAGTGCATGTGTCAGATTGACTAAAGCCCATTCTATTCATCTTTTGTTGGGTGATGTGTGTTCTGTGGAGTACTTTAAATTGGATAAGTTGTATATTAGTGTGTCTTGTCATCTTAAATGTATTTTTGCATATCTGAGTCCAGAAGTCAGGGTCCGGTGATACACCCAGTTCTTTTTCCCATTTTAAAGTTGGTAAATGTATAGAACTGGTCTTTGATTATTAGTAATTTATAAATCTTAGAAAGGTTCTTCTTATTACTCGGAGAAAGCTTTGTAATATGTTTGGCAAATTCTGGTGGCTGCAAAGTGTCCTGAGGCGCTGGAATTCTCCTCTTGATTGTTTTTATCAATTGTAAATATTGTAGAAAATTGCCATTTCTTATTTCAAAAGTTTAAAATAAGTTTGTATATTGTCTTGGAAAAGGTGATGGAGATGAGTTACTCCCTTCATCTCCCATGTGCTAAAATGGAGAGGTCTTTTGTTAATTTCAAAATCCGGGTTGTGCCAAATTGGAGAGAGCAAGCAAGGTTCTATCTGAGAGTTTGTGATTTCTAGTGTTTTCCACCAGGCTGATAAGGTGGAAGCAATCATTGGGTTCTTAAAACAGTTATGACGTCTGAGTGTAGTGGTGATAAACGGGAGGTCAGAGAGTTTTATATTGTTGCAGTCCGCCTGTTCTAGTTCGAGCCAGGAGTTGTAGTCTTCGTTAGGATATAACCATTTCAATAGGTACTTTAGCTGGTTAGCTAAATAGTAATGTTTAAAGTTAGGAGCGTCCAATCCCCCTTCCAATTTGTTTTTCTGAAGGGTGCTTAAGCTAATTTTTGCTGTTTTGTTCTTTGAGTAGAATTTTATAATTGCAGAATCTAATGACAGGAACCATTTTGATGTGGGTGTGAATGGAATCATGGAAAAAAAATAGTTAATTTGGGGAAGAATTTTCATCTTAACTGTGGCTATTCGTCCCAGGAGGGAGATGGGAAGATTATTCCAGCGCTTCAGGTCACCACAGATCTTATCTAGCAGCGGGCTAAAGTTCAGGTGGACCAGGTCTGATAGTTTGGGTGAAATATTTATGCCAAGATATCTTATGTTGCCCGCAGGGAGAGAAAATTTTTGGTCTGCAGGATTCCAAGAGTTCTCCGTTATTGGCATTATTGTCGATTTGGACCAGTTGATGGAGTAGTCCGAGAGTTTAGAAAAATGTGTTATGAGATTAAATACTTCATGTAAAGACGATTTCGGTTCTTGTAGATAAAGTAAAATGTCGTCGGCATATAGATTAATTTTATGCTCTGAATTGGCGGAATGGATACCTATGATCTTGCTGTTCTGACGGACTGCCATAGCCAATGGTTCGATGAATATTGCAAACAGTAGAGGCGAGAGTGGGCACCCTTGTCTGGTTCCTCTCTGCAAAATGAAGCTTTTAGATGTGATCCCATTGGTGGTGACCGTGGCCTTAGGGGAATTGTATAAGGCTGATACCCACTGGATAAATGACTCTCCAAAGCCAAATCCACTCAGGGTGGCAAATAGGAAGGACCAGTTGACCTTGTCGAAGGCTTTTTCTGTATCAAGTGACAAAATAATTGCTTTTGTATTAACGCGTTGTGCTTCACTTATCAGATTAAGAACTCTTCTGACATTATTGCTTGAGTGTCTGCCATTAATGAAGCCCGTTTGATCATTATGAATTATTGATGCGATTGTTTTCTCCAGTCTAGAAGCAAGTGCCTTTGAGATAATTTTGAGATAATTTATCTCCTGGTGAAGCATACCGAGCACTTCTAGCTTCTTGTTGATGGATTCCAAGATGCTAAATTCGGAGGATAACAAGTCTTGTGTATCGGTGGCTGAGTCGGTCTTCTTCCTCTTATTGGGGTTGTCGGCAGGACCCTCCATGACGCACTCGTAGTAGTATTGATCGATAAACTCTTCTAGGTCCTCCACTCTGGCTGATGGTGCAGGCTGGAGTTGTCACCCATTAGGTAATTATATTTGTTTGGCTAGTTTGTTGATATCTAATCTAGCAGCTAGGTGCCGCCATGTTGAATCTCAAAATCCCACAGTGGTCTCGCGGTCTCACGCTGCCATCCGGTCTCACGCCCTGCCCTTTATATATTTCAATTAAGCAGCCCCTAAAACTGCTTTGACCTGCATGTATGAAACTTGGTAGGCACCTTTAACACTCTTATTACGTACAAAAAAGTCTCTTGGAGCGATGCTCCAAACCCAACAGGAAGTCCGCCATTTTGAATTTACTTTTGCCACTTTTGTGCGTTTTTGCCCATTTCCAGGGCTTGTAAATTAACGAACTTGTCCTACAGATTTAATCAGATTGGCTCCAAACTTGGTGTATGTAAGCGTGATTATGTTGTGACCAAAAGTTATCACAGGATTTGCCCAATGTTGAATGGCGCGCCCGCTGCCGAGCGTTGAATCTTGAGGTCTCGCCATGAAAAACGAAATTGCTGTAGCTTTGGCATAAATGGTCCAATCTCCACCAAACTTCACATGATTCATATTAGTCCCACCCTGAACACATTCTCATTACCATATTGCCTGATAATCATAGCGCCACCTAGTGTCGAAAGGAAGTACTTCTTATCAGACACTTATCTTTGGATTAACCTAAAATTTCAGTGCTGTGGTCTATATTTGATGTTCACAAACATGACATATCATTAGTGTCTACGTGTGCTGCAGAGGGTTTACTTTTGATGTCTCGCCATGAAACAGGAAATTGCTATAACTTTGGAGTAAATGGTCCGTTGTCCACCAAACTTGACATGATTCATATTTGTCCCACCCTGAACACATTTATATGACAATATTCCGTGATAGTCATAGCGCCACCTAGTGGTGAAAGGAAGTACTTCTTACCAGACACTTATCTTTGGATTCACCTGAAATTTCAGTGCTGTGGTGTGTATTTGATGTACACAAACATGACGTATCATTAGTGTCTACGCGCGCTGCAGAGGGTTTACTTTTGATGTCTCGCCATGAAACAGGAAATTGCTATAAATTTGGAGTAAATGGTCTGCTGTCCACCAAATTTGACATGATTCATATTTGTCCTACCCTGAACACATTTATATGACAATATTCCCTGATAATCATAGCGCCACCTAGTGGTGAAAGGAAGTACTTCTTACCAGACACTTATCTTTGGATTCACATGAAATTTCAGTGCTGTGGTCTATATTTGATGTACACAAATGTGACATATAATTAGTGTCTATGCGTGCTGCAGAGGGTTTACTTTTGATGTCTCGCCATGAAACAGGAAATTGCTATAAATTTGGAGTAAATCATGGACGTCGGAACTATTTTCTGAGGGGGGGGCAGGATTTTTGTTGGGAGGGGCGGGGGAAGCACACACACTTATCAGTGATTAAGGATTTGATTTGAAGTTATTTGATCATAACATGCAGTTATAAGAGAACTAGAATGGATGAACACGGCATCTATATTGTTAAGAAAATTAAACTTTAAAACTAAATCAAGCCATTTAAGGAACATAACATTATTTGTAACCTTGAATGAAAAAAAAGAAAAGTCTGCGCTCCTGACTCAGGGCTTTCATGCATTTCCAATCACTTCCAGCAGATGAAACCCCAGAGTGTTATTCCAGACTATTAATAACATTATCAGTCCTCCACTCCCCTCAGTCCCTGTTTCTTCCAATCAGGATTGTAATCATTTTCTGTCTTTTTTTGTGAATAAGGTTGTTGTTGTTAGGGTTAGTATCACCCCCTCCGCTGCCTCCCCTCCAACCTGTCCACCCAGACTGGCTTCTCTTAGCAGTTTCTCCTCTATTACTCTGCTGGATCTGACTGAGCTTGTGAGCACCATTAAATCCTCCTCCAGTCCAACAGACATCTTACTAACATCCTTGCTGAAAGAGGTTTTTAGCTCTGTGGGCCCTAGCTTGGTCTCCATTATTAACACCTCCCTGAAATCAGGCTGTGTTCCATCGTTTTTCAAACAGGCTACTGTGCAGCCGCTTTCCAAAAAGCCAAGCTTAGACCCCTCCATACCCAAAAATTACAGACCTATCTCCAAACTGCCGTTTATATCTAAATCCTTGAGAAAGTAGTAGCAAACCAACTTATCTCCTTCTTGACCACCCAAGGCCTGTTAGATAAATTCCAGTCTGGTTTCCGGCAGCAGCACTCCACAGAAACAGCCTTCCTCAGAGTCTCTAATGACATCATGATGGCTGCCGATGCGGGTAAATGCTCTGTACTGGTGTTATTAGACCTGAGTGCAGCATTCGATACTGTAGACCACCATATGATGCTCGACAGGCTCAGTAGGTGGGTGTCTTGGGGAGTGCCTTGAAGTGGTTCGCCTCCTACCTCAGTGAGAGAAGCTTCTCAGTAGCTGTTACCCTTTTTGTGTCTGATTCTGTCCCACTGTCATGTGGCCTGCCTCAGGGTTCTGTTCTGGCCCCTATACTGTTCTCTCTGTATATGCTTCCCCTTGGCCGTATCATCAATAATTTCAAAGGCGTTTCCTATCATTGTTATGCAGATGACATCCAACTATACCTGTCATTTAAACCAGATAACATAGACGAAATCAACATACTCCATGAATGTCTGTCTGCTATCAAGAATTGGATGGCAAACAACTTCCTCCAACTATTACTGCGGATGACTCTACGGTCTCTAAGGTCATCAACCACATGGGGTCACTGTGTCCACATTTTTAAGATACAATTGAAGACTCACCTTTTTAGGCAGGCATTTGGGCAATTGTAAGTAATTATATAGATTGTATATACAGTAGATCATGTTTCGGTTGCACTGTATTTTTTGCTGTTTGTACTTGCTGTGTTTTCTATTTATTTAACTGTTTGTATATTTATTGTGAAGCACTTTGTGACTTCGAGCTGTGAAAGGTGCTGTATAAATAAAGATTTACTTACTTACTTACTTACTTACTAGTATAATTTACAACATTAATGGTGCCCCTTGGTGAGGCCTATTATTATAATTCCCTACACCCTCATCAACAATAATACAGTGAAAATAAAATAATTGAAAATAAGTGCATTTAAATAGAAATTAAAAATTAAATAAAAAATGCCCATTCCACAGCCCAATCCAGTTGTGGCTAAGCTGATGAGTGAGAGTGTGTGTGTGTGTGTGTGACTGAATCCACTCACAAAGACAAAGGATCGCCTGAAACGCTCTGTTCTGCAACGCAGTGAGATGAGCTGACTGCTGCAGCTGCTCCTCTGTCAATCCAGGAGGCTGTGGAGAGCAGTGGCAGCTGCTGGTCTTTCAAACAGGGGAAGCTCACTTTAAGTTTACATCATAAAATATGTCATGTTGTAGCGAGGCAGTAACTTATCAAAGGAACATTTAATGGAAGCCGTTTTTCAACCACAATCATGCCATAGAAAATGAGCTATATCGCTTATGGAAATTAATTCCTCCAATCATCATGCGAACACTGAGCGTCCTCTCCCACCTACCGCTCCATTAGGTCCCAGGGAAGCTGAGCCTCCCTGGAAGTGCCAATTTTGTCGCATATGTATAAAAAAAACCTGCTCAGTGCTGTCTCATAGGAATGCTTGGAGGCTCCGCGTCTACCGTGCTGACACAAGAATGTATGACAGGGAGGTCGCGTTTGAAAACTGGTGATAAACAGCTGATGTTTGAACATCATAGTCATGATGTTAAACGCATCCTAGCACACGTTTAATGCAATGTAAATTCTTATTTTAATGTAAATTCAATAGTGCATATTGACCATTTCTTCTATGAAATTTTAGGGGAAGTTCAGCCTCCCTTGTTGTCTCAGAGCAATCGCCCCTGGTGGAGAGGGTGTCTACTATTGTCCATTACAGCTTTCAGTTTGTTCAATGTGCCTCTCTCCACCACAGTTCTGGGTCCAGTCTCCTGCCGAGCACTGAGCCAGCTTTTTTAACCAGCTGGTCCAATCGCATGGTGTTTTTGTCCATAAGGCTGCCTCCCCAGCACACTGTAGCAGGGAAGAGTGCACTGGCCATCACCATGTGATAGAACATGGTCAACATCTCCACACACACATCAAAGGACCTCAGTGTTCGCAGGAAGAACAGGTGGCACTGCCCCTTCCTGTAGAGGGCTTTAGTGTTAGAGGACCAGTCCAGCTTATCATCCAAGAGGACTCCAAGATATTTGTAGGTGTGCACCACCGCAATGTCCTCCCCCTGTATGGAGACTGGCCTCTATTTCTGAAATCCACCAACATCTCCATGGTTTTGGCTGTGTTCAGGTAGAGACAGCACTTACTGCACCAGTCCCTGAAGGCATCCACAAGGTCCTTGTACTCCTGCTCCTGATACAAGCCACAATAGCTGTATCTTCAGAGTATTTTTGTTTGTGGCAGGACCCTGAGTTGCACTTAAAGTCTGCTGTGTAGAGTGTGAACAGGAACGGTGCTTAAACAGTTCCCTGTGGAGCACCAGTGCTGCTCCTGACCATCCCAGAGACACAGCTTCCAAGCCTGACATACTGAGGCTGCTGTGTCAGGTAGTATGTTATCCAGGAGGTCAGGAAGAGATCTACTCCCATCCCCTCCAACCGGTCTCTCAGTATGGGGGGCTGGATAGTATTAAATGCACTTGAAAAGACTTCTTTTGTAAAATGAAAAAAAGTATTTTGTGATTTCATTTGGAATAATAGACGCCCCCGGCTTCGTTTATCTCTTTTTATATTTGCCTTATGATAGGGGAGGATTATTGTGCCCTAACATGCTGTACTATTACTGGGCGACTCAATTGAGAACCTTAATGTTTTATCTCACAGAGAAGGGATCACCTACATGGAGAGGTATTGAATCTTGTTCCCTAAAGCTCCCACTACCTAATTACATATAGGGATGTCCCGATCCGATATTCGGATCGGTATCGGCCGCCGATACTAGCAAAAAATGGGCATCGGCATTGGATCGGACTGCATGGAAAAATGCCGATCCAAGAACTCTGATCCAGTTTTTCACGGAATCCGCTCCAGGTTTTCCGGCCAGCCCAGCGCTCCGCGAGTCAAGCAGTCCATTCCAGTGATCCATCCACCTCTTACTATCAATCCACCAGGCCAGCATGCAGACGGCAGACACACACACGGAGGATAGGAAGAGTAGCGGTCATCTTAGTTAACTGACTATTTGTTTTCTGCTCTGGTTTTTTGAGAGTGATATTTTTATTTAGTTTACACTCTTACTGTTTAAGTAAAGAGCACTGATGGCATTGTTTTGGGCACAATTAGTGAAATTGGAGCCATGGATGGACTACAAAAACACTACTAAAATAACTGAAAAGGAAAGGCTGCATTGTTTGTTTAAAGGCCAACAATGTCTTGTGGTGTTAATCTTTCTTTTATTTATTAGGGGGCCAAAGCACAAGTGTGTGGAGTCTTGCTGCTATTTTAATTCCATTGTTAGACATTTTAAAGATTTCTTGTGTTGATCTATTTTCTATTTATTAAGGGGCCAAAGCAAACCAGCTATATTTTTTATTTAATGTTAATGTTCAAATTTAAAGTTAGTTTATTTAACCCTGTTAACAATAAACAGGTCAGTTTCTCATACCAACTGTTGTGGATCATTCTAACTAACCTGATTAAGTAGTTGTTCTTGTTAGAGTAATCTTGCTTGATCAAACCTTTTCTAACATGACTGACAACAAAATAAGTGAATATGTATAATACGCGCTTGGATCAGATCGGTATCAGTATCGGCCAAAACTCAAGGCTGTAATATCGGTATCGGATCAGAAGTGAAAAAGCTGGATCGGGACATCCCTAATTACATATATTCAAATTCATTTAAAAATATCAAAAAATTTACAACTAATCCCATAGTTAAAAATATGATTGGTATCTGACAGCAGGTTAAAAATCATTTAAAAGATACCTCTTCCATCTCTCGCTTTAGCCCAATTTGGGGCAGTGATTATTTCACCCCAGGAAAATCTGATGGGGGCTTTAAGATTTGGGCTGATAAGGGTTTGGGACAGCTAAAGGACATTTTTGATTGCCAAAGTGGGAATTTGTTATCATTTGAAGCACTAGTTGCTCAATTTAACATTCCTCGTAAACATTTTTTTTAAATATATACAACTAAGGAGCTTTATTGGGTCTAACCAGGGTCACTCCATGAAGATCCCTCCTCTGTCTGTGTTGGAGAAAGCTTTAAACAAAAACCCATTTGGAAGAGGTATTATATCTGAATTTTATGATCTTTTGTTAGCAAGTTCTCCAGAATCTTCTAACCACAAACGCAATGCTTGGAAATCTGATTTAAAGGAGGATTTAACAGTGGAACAGTGGAATAAGGCCTGTAAGGTGGCCCAAACCCAGACGAGTAATACACGTCTAAAACTCTTGTAATATAACTGGCTGATGAGGACATGCATAACACCAGAAAAACTTAATAAATTTAATGATAAAATACCAGATTTATGTAATAGATGTGGAAAAGACAAAGGCACTCTGTTCCACTGTCTTTGGTCATGTCCAAAAGTACAGGAATTCTGGGAGGAGGTTAGGCAAGAGGTTCAAAAGATCTCACTGGTCAATGTTGAGTTGGACCCCAAATTATTTATACTGGGCCTCTACCCAGATGGCCATAAGATGAAACGTAATGAACAAATTCTAATAGATAACTGTCTACTAAAAGCTAAAAGAGTTATTGCCTTATCGTGGAAACATACAGACAAACCAAGCATTGCGAAATGGTTAAAGGACCTATCTCTGTGTTTACCCTTTGAAAAAATCACCTATATTCTAAAAGATAAACAAGACGTGTTCCAGAATGTGTGGGGTCATTTTGCTCAATATGTCAAAAATAATGATCTATCTCATCTAGTGAATGACCATGAGATTTGATGAATGAACCCTCTATGGACGCATGGTTGTCGTGCTCTAGGCTTAGAGGGTTACACTATAGCTAAGTGCCTTGTTGTTTGTTTTGTTTTTTTGTTTCCTTTTTGTTGTTTTTGTGTTTGTTTTGTAGGGTGTTGTCAGTCATTTTTGTTTAGATGTAGTTTTGTTTGTGTATTATTTTTGTTATTGTTATATATATATGCCATTGTGTGTATTGTTTGTTGTATTGTCATTTGTCAATGTATGTCTTATTCGTTGTATAAGGGCAAAAAAAATCAATAAATATATTTTTTAAAAAAAAAATGCACTTGAAAAGTCAAGGAAAAGGATCCTCACACAACATCCCGGCTCCTCCAAGTAGGTGTAGGCCTAGTCCCTATATACAGACTCTACATTCAGTGAATGTAGAGTCTGTAGGCAAACCCTGGAGATCTTGCCTCCGGAAGAAGAGCGGAAGAGCCCTGGTTTCCAGTTGTAGGCTGTTTGTAGTCCGCGTGATGTTGACCAATCACGTTTGAGCCAGCTGCAGTTGTTGCCAGATTAAACGGTCCGTGCGGTGAACTAATGAGGCAGAACATAATTGGCATCGCTGCAAACTTTGAATCCATCGCAATGGTTCAGCATGTTTACTTATATATAAACGGAAGTCGGAAACAGAAATTCACCTCCTCCGTCCAAATCAAACCGGAATGCCAAAAAATCGGGGGTCTGCCCCCAGAGGCTGTATCGCCGTCTGCCGGAAGTCAGACGCCGACTGGGTTCCGAGAATGGTGTAGGCCCAATGCAGCATGTAAAGAACCACATCTTCCACTCCAGTGGGCTCCTGATAGGCAAACTGGTGCATCAGTGACCTCTGACCTCAGGAAACGGAGGACCAGGCGCCCCAGGGTCTTCATAATGTGTGATCATAAGGCCAGCGGTCAGTTGTCATTTAACTCGGCTGGGTGCCCCACTTTGGGCACTGGTACGAGACAAGATGTTTACCACTACACTGGGACTTTGTCTGCTCTAAGACTCCTGTTGAAGATCCACTGGGGGCTCCGCTGGCTGGGCTGCACAGTCTTTCAGGAGCCTTGGACACACTCCATCCAGGCTTGCAGCCTTCCCTGTACACAGTCTCCTGAACTCCGCCCTCACCTCATCTGCTGTAAAGGACAGTGGTAGTTGGCCTTGGGTGGTAGATGTTGTAGCTGTAAATAAACTATAGATGTAAAATGTTAACGTCTATGTGCAGCAACTGCTAGGTGCATATAGTATAGATATTCAGGTGTCTTAAAAGTAAGTTAGACAGACATTTCCTCGCTCATTAGTGTGCACAAATGTACTGTATGTATACTAACACCTCAAGGTGCTGGCAAAGAGAATCTTCTCAGCAGGGTGCACTTTGTATGTGCACTTTTTTTTTTGAATGTACAGCACTGATGAACATCCGAAAGTTACTTATATTGTTGTCTTGTATTGTTGTGTTGTTGTCTGTTCCATCGGTCTTTCATTCTTCGGCCACACCACAGTCAGAAGATTTGTATTTACCAGAAGTTTAATAAAGTTTTTTCTCCAACTTGGAGCGTGGTGCTGGAAGCTTGCGGATACTATATGGGGTTAAACAATTCTAATTAGTCTAAAGTGCATAGAACTGACAACAAAATACAGAACTTAGTTTGCTGGCTGTGCGGCTGCTTTACAACTTTCTATGTTTTAATCTTTTAGTACAGGGTGTTTCCTGTAAGACTGCCTTTCCTCTCCTTGTCTGTCTTGAATTAAATTAATATTTGCACAACCTCATTGTTAATGAAGTGAAATTTGTATTCATTTCCAACTCCCTCTGAAGCTGATCAAGCATTCTAGATGAATCTTCATGTGCTCAATTTGATATTCTATAAAGTAGAATAAACCTTGCTCTAGGCACCCTCTTGACATGCTATGTGACATGCTTTGATGTGTGTCACCTGCAAAAATAGCTAGTAACCTTAACATTACCTTGTACCTTCTCTAGGACTAGAACTTTCTTATCAGATCAAATCTGATGTTACTTATCAGATTAGGATAGAGAAATCACATATGTGACAACAGGCTTTACACAAGTTTGCTTCTATCCAGCACATGTTCTGCTGACATGTTGGACATTTAAATTGTTGTTATGATGTGTAATCCTGCTGTGGTAGAAATCTTATAATATATCCACATAAATCTGATTTATTTTGCCCACCTAAAAAAAAAAAAAAATCAAAATCAGTTTAAGTGTGATAGTAAATGAGCAGATACATCACACACAAGAGGGCTGAATTGCTTCTTCTTTTAATCATCATTTGAAACTTTATAAATAAAACAACAAGTTTCGCCGAATAGGATAAGCAGGATAAGCGGTGTTGGATGATTAATGATTGAAGGACCTTCACCTACAGTGCAGCTGTTGAACTGTCAGATCTATCTAAATATTGGCAGATACTCAGTAATCACAGATCAAAATGAGGGCAATTAACATTTAATCAGTACATCTTTGTAGAGACATTGTTCATCAGTACCTTCTGAGCAGGAATTGGACAGTTTACTGTGGCAGTATGAGTGAATGGGAGTTGTGACCAAAAAGTAAATGCAGATACAAAACTAGAATTACCACTTTGTGGTTGTATGCCTCTGTGAACCAGTCAAGTTGCAGCTACAGTTTACATCCATGTCTGTAAAAACATGGATGCTTCACATACCTTACCCCTGGCAGCACAGAAGATCTATACAATCAGCACAGTTTCAAGGTGGACCCCCAAGATTAGTGTCACCAATTCAGTATCTGACCAAATGTCTCCCTTTCTGTTCCTGAGATAAGATGTTGAATAATGGCTAGAAAAGTGTTAATGCAGAACATCACAGTTACGCTGACCTTTGACAATTTGGACATAAAATGTCATCACTTCATTATTTTATTCTATTAGAAATTTGTATAATTAGTGTATGAATTATTGAGTTTTGGCCCAAAACATGTTTTGTGACCAATTTCTAATCAGTGCATCGTTTAGACCAAGTGGACATTTGTTCCAAATTTATGGAATTCCCTGAAGGAGTTCCTGAATTTTGGCATTCACGCAATTAAGACAAATGAGCTCACAGTGACCTTGACCTTGACCTACGACAACCAAAATCTAATCAGGTGTTCTTGAGGTATTGCATTCACAAGAATGGGATGACTGGATAGACAGACAGACCAACAGAAGGACAACCCAAAATCATAATGCCTCCAGCCACAGCTGTTGCCAGTGTGGAGGCATAAAAAGAATATTTCAATCCCCCTTAAGACTCTAAAATGGATGTTGTGTGCTTTGTTGTGCTGTAGTGCCTGGAGCTCCTCCCAGGAAGGTGGAGGCAGATGCGCTCAACTCCACTGCCATCAGGGTGACCTGGAAGCCTCCCCTGTCTGTGAAGCAGCATGGCCAGATCAGAGGCTACCAGCTGGTCTACTCCAGGTTAGAGAATTGGGAGCCTCATGGCCAGCCAGTCATCATGGACGTTTCCCTTCCTCAAGCCCAGGTACTGTCATACTCAGCTGTGGAGAGCACATCAAATAGCATTGACTAATTGTAAAACACAGCATCAACAGTTTTCAATTATATCTTCCAATACTGTAAATACATATAACCAAGTACGATTTAAGTTTTTATAGTTTTTATATCATTTTCGTAAATCCGAGTAAATTGCTGCAGTGAACATGACTGTGCGGGCATAGAGCATATTGGAGACATTGCGGTGACTGCTACACAGTTTGCCCTCTTGAGTCAACTCACTACCACACATTTGATTAAATTCAGTTCAGTTCAATAGAACTTTGTTTATCCTGAAGCAAATTCTTGTGCTGGAGAATGATTCAAATTACAGTAACCCCAATTTCAGAAACAACAATTAACCTTCACAATCCAGTAACCACAAAACCAGAACAATCAGTGGGTTCTCTGGGTCAGGGTTACACACTGAGCCTAGTTTTTAAAACAATAGAGTATTAAATATCAGTAAAATATTCAAAATATAGAAGATAAAGTGTTTAAAGTTATAGTGCGTAACTTCTACAGGTCCGTAAATGTCCGTTTCACCCAAGCCACTATTAGAGGAGACGACACAATGCTGATTAAGCCGATCAGCTCCTCCAACATCTCGCAATATTTTTCAATATATATCATTTTTAGTTTGCATGTCAACCGGCGACATTCCCACGCTGGCACACAGGAAATGCTTCCTCACAACAAGAAGGGAGGGGGAGGAAGAGCGGAGAGTCTCATAGCAAGAGGTAGAGCGCAGGTAGAAAGAGAAAGCAACATGGCGGAGAACCCAAAGAAGCGGCCGGGACACGGTTCAGAAGTGGATCCTACCACAAAGAAAAAGCCTGGACGTTCGGCTGAAGGTCTGTTAGCAAAGAAGGAAAGTGACCGACGGAGAAGGCAAACAAGGATTTGTATTGGTGTCGCTTTTCCTCGGTGGAGAGCCCTGAAGGAAGAAATTGGGCTGAGGGCAGACACGGATGTTGCCTTGCTGCTGTTGGATAAGTAAGTGACTTGGTTTATAATTATATTATGAGTAGTATGAGTTGCTGTCACATGTACTGGACCTAGTACTTTATTATTTTCTTGGAAATGGTGCTATGAACATAATGCAATGTTAGCAGCCTGGTGTTCGCCACGTTGTGTAGCATTGTGTACACGGTGTGAAGCGAGTGTTACTCTGTGTACACGGTGTGTGGCGAATGTTACTCTGTGTACGGTGTGTGGTGACTGGCGAGTGTTACTCTGTGTACACGTTGTGTGGCGGCTGGCGAGTGTTACTCCGTGTACACGGTGTGTTGCAAGTGTTACTCTGTGTACATGGAAGTGCCGCCAGCTTATTAGTTGTAATAACGCATTATCCGCTGGGAGGCGACAGAAGTTAGGCACTATAGCTTTAAGGAGCAAAAAGCAAAAACTAGTGCGTAACAGAGGCGTAACAATGGAATGTCACAGTCTGCTTCTCTCCCTCACCTGCTCCTGGTAAATTTCCATTCACCTGCACCCTGTTAGCCAGCCACGCCCCCTCATCAAGACAGCTCCACTCACCTGTGCACACAGCTGCTCCTCATCAGCACTCCTTGCATATAAGCAGCTGCTGCCTTTCCCTCCCTGCCAGACTGTGCAATGCAAAACCTCATGCAAGACATTCCAGCACTCACTCTTGGCTTGATTCCCCGGTACTGACCCTGCTTGTTCCTGACCTGTCTACGTCATCTGTTTCCGGGTAAACTCACCAGCCTTCTGTCCCTGACCACAAGTTCTGCCTCAGCGTCTCTGGTTTCCATCTGCCTATAGCTGTGCGGTGTTTTCCTGCCACAACGTTTTAAATTGAGTGTTCCAACCTGCTGTCAGTTGCCTGCTGTGAGACACCACACGCTGCCTTGTGTGTGTGTGTGTGTCCTTTTACTTACCTATCGGCTTATTTCCTTGACCCTGAACCCAAAAACTGTGTAAGGGCTCTGAGCCCGAAGAATTAACCGTCTGCTCGAGTTTCTATTACCTTGTGTATCATACAGGTCATTACCAACTGTGTGCCTGCCTCAGAGTGCTGCATTTGGGTTCAGTCACAACACTTACATGGAAGTAAGATAAGTACAAGAGTTTTAAACAATGAACTACGTTCCTGATAATCAATGTTATATTATATATAATATGACAATAACAAGTATTATTGCACATGATTTTAAGAAAATCATATTGCACTAAATTGACAAGTTATCATGTTATTGAAAAGTAAAATTGCATATGATGTCAAGAAAATATTGCACAAGATACTGAAGTAGTAATTTCATGTAAAAGTAATAGTGCACCTAATGTAGGTGAATATTGCTGTCAGAGGATGCGATTACATGATGGCTTCTCATGTGGAGTGAAATAAATCTGAATGTAATCATTCGGAATTAAAGTTTTTCCAGGTAGTTTACATGGGAAATATTCATTCCGAATGAGGGTTTACACGGAAGATCAGTTTAAACGCCTTTTTAATCGCCTTTATTCAGGTCCGCAAGGTTTGGGGCAGGGAAGGTTTCTGATTGGATAGGGGGCGGGGCAGATGTTATGTGTTTATGTTTACCGGAAGAAAAAACTGTAGTCCTCGTTCCGGATAACGAGATGCTTGACGACGGCGTTCTTATTGCCTTTTTCGGGCTTGTTTTGCTTATATTCTTGAAGCAGCAGTACGACAACAACCTTATTCTGCTAACAGGGACTTTAAGCAGCGGCGGATTTTGCCACAGCTACAGCTCCCGGAAATAGATCTGCGCTCACTGATCGAGACTTAAGCCATAGTGCCAGCGTTGCCTGCTGTAGCCCGCTGACTCACTATGAGAAAACAAAGCATCTCAAGTAGTCGCTACAACGCGTGGTTCAGGTGAGTGAATTAAATGATTTTCATTATATTTCTGAAATGAAACGTGTTCTACAATTGATAGTGACACACTATATATTACATGTTTTAGCAATCCTTTCCCACAGACGCAGGATACAATGTGTATTTCACTGTATAAAAACCATAGTGAAGTATTTTCTGCTATAGACTATATTCTCCCCTCATCCTTGCACTGCATACGGTATAATTTCTCAGTATACCCTATAAATACTATGTACATTAGTCTCTGTTCCATTCCTAACTAACTTTGATGTTCATGTTGTTATTCTGCAGGCCCCCAACGGAGTGGACGGAGACCCACAACATCTTTCTGTGCCGGGAAATATTAGTGACAGAGCCATTCAAACATAAGAATGGCAGTGTAGAGAGAGGCAAGATGTGGAACAGGGTGGCAGAGTCCCTTAACAGCTGCCAGGAGGTCCCATATTATTTTCCTTAAATGAATACCAGCTATGGATTTTTGTAAACTGAATAAAAAAGTATGATTCATATCAGGACTTAGAAGACATTTTTTTCTATTCAGTTCTTGTAAACAATGATCACACATAGCAAAAATACACATCCAGAATACAAATAATAATGTTTATTGTGGATCCCCATTACCCATTATAAGTGAAGACTATTCTCTCTGGAATAACCTTGTGTATAACATTACAAATCAAAAGAAGAAAATGAAAAATGAATCACCTCCCACCACCTATTTTATGAAAAGTAGTCCTAAATGTATGGAGGGTCAAGGCCAAAAAAATGTGAGGTTTGATTTCCATACTAACATGTTAATGCATTCCTTAGAAGAGCAGATACTACATAAAGTTTACCCACACTGCTCAACTCAGTCTTCAAGTTCTTTTTGAAATCCATGAATTTGAAATAGTTGGCTATGTCCCCAAATAACCATTCCATGGACACCCTGACTTCATTCATGGCCTTGTTGAAAGCCTGCATTTGTGGCGTGAGCTGGCCATGGGGGAATGGAGCTGGAGAAATGGCATGCTCCTCCAGGACACTTAACAGGTTGGAATCAGCAAGCATCCCAGAGTCGTGTTTCCTCCCCTCTGTAAGGCAAAAACAATAGGTTATATTACATTTAGGCCGATTTAGCGTACACACACACACACACACACACACACACACACACACACACACACACACACACTTACTTCATGGCCTACATAGTAGGGGCTTAAGGACTGATAATATATGATGGCCTATAGCCTATATATTGTGAAAATTAACGTAATAACACATAACGCATGTTTCCATTTTACAGAGCTGCCATACAGTTTAAGTTAATTTCATAATTTTGCGTTTAAACAAATAAGAATATTATGTATGACCATGCGTGAGAGGCAGAGCATCTGTCTGTGTTGACGGTCAGGTGTAAGACAGGACATTTAAGTTACGTTGCTGTATTACATGCAGACTGGAATGAAGTTTCCTTTCACCTTCCCTTAGTTAATGCAGCCAATTATGTACATTTATTTTTATGTTTCACATTGTGCTTTGTTGCTCTCTATGAGAGTGCTCTTTATGTTTCGTGTGTTTTATTTACTCTGTTCTTACCTACTGGACCATAGATGTTGCCAATTAATCCATTGGGAAGTGCTGTGGCCTGGAATTTTAAGGTGTGGACACGCTTGTGGCCGTTATGCAGAGTCCGCTGATCGGTCCCGGGTCTGGCTATGGGTCGCACCGTGCCATCTGTGAACCCAAAGCAGTAATCAGGAGGTGCTCCCATCTGGTGGATCCAATTTGTAGAGCTGCAGGGTTCAATATGCTGTGGTTCCATTGAGTGATTCAGTGGTGGTGTCTGTCATAGGTGTACTCGAGAACACAATTTGTGGCCATGCTCAGGACAGGTACTTGCTGCTGACCAAATCTTGCCATATCACTATGGCAACTATCATATCACTATACCGGCATGGATATGCCAGCCTCTTTAGGAGCATACATAAGCCCTCCATCCCTCCCACGACACTTCTCTGATCACAGATGAACTTGTCTGGAATTCCGAGCACATCTGCCAACACTGGAAGGTCGCACTTTCTCACTCTGAACTCCGCCAGACAGTCATCCTCCTCCATTTCATCCAGGTGAAAACGCGCATACACTCAAAGAAATAAAACATCAGATTTACTTAATGTAGTTATGTCAACCGGTCCCACGAAACTAGGTTGAATAAATGGGGAAAAAGACCACAGATGTAACTATTACGAGATGCTTTTAAGCAGAGCTTACCAAACTGTCTTAATTAAATGCAACAACATACAATGATGTTGAATTTACTTAACGCTGTTACGTTAAATTTATTAAACACAGTTATGTTAAATTTACTAAACACAGTTGCGTTGAATTTATTAAACACAGTTATGTTCAATTTATTAAACACAGTTATGTTAAATTTACCAAACACAGTTGCGTTGAATTTATTAAACACAGTTATGTTCAATTTATTAAACACAGTTACGTTGAATAAATTAAACACAGTTATGTTTAATTTATTAAACACAGTTATGTTCAATTTATTAAACACCACTGAGTTGTTTTTATGTTGTAATATTTTTTTGATCTATCAATATGCCTAGTTCAAATAAATAACACAAATCAACTCGCTTTACCTGACTTTATTAAAAAAAAAAACCTCAGGTCAGACAAAGTGAGGCAGGTGCAAACAAATACAGGCCACAAGCCCCAAGTAAAGCTATTAACAATTCCAAGGATGACAGGAAAACAAACAGAATCTGTTTGGTGCTTAGCACTTAAAGAGATACTTTTTGACATGTGGTTGTATGAGGTACTTATACACAGACAGTGTATTACCTACACTGGTCTCCAGACAGGAGTACCAGCATGGAAGCTAAGCTATAGTAACTGGACGGGGTCAGTAGCTCAACGTATTTTAGACACATTAAAAAAAGGCCCACCTAATAAAATTTATGTCAGTTTAAATGTATGCTATACTAAGAATATGTTTACCACTTTACCTTGCCATCAGACAGATTTTTCTGACAGGAAACTGAAGTTATATCCCGTGCACCAGACTCCCTTGACAAAAACAGCATTTTTATCTCACAGAACACGGGAGTTGCTGGTCTACTGCTGCCTTGATAAGCGAGTTAAATTGTCATTTTCTGACTTGTGGTGTTTGACAGGGTTCATTCAGAGTTACTGAAGTCACACAAATGATCCAATCAAGGCAGCAGTGGACCAGCAACTGCCCCATTCTGCGTGGTATAATTGGGGAGAGTTAAGGAATGATATAACTTAAGTTTCCTGTCAGAAAAGTCGCTGACAGCAAGGTAAAGCAGCGAAAATATTCTTAATATAGCGTACATTTAAACTACTACTGATTTTTTTAGGCGTCTAAAACACGTTTTAGCTGCTGACCCCCTCCACAGCAGTACATAGCTTAGCTTCTCCAAATTGGCGGTGTGCTGACCGCCGTCTACTGTAGGTAATACACTGACTGTGTATAAGTATCTCTTACAACCCCATGTCAAAAACCCTAACTATCCCTTTAACACTTAAAACATCAAATAAAAAGGAGCAAATACTATTTTTTGAAAAGTAAGACAAAAATATAGAAATAATGACTTGCTACTAAAACTGCCCTGTTGCAGGGCAAAGAGCACTGTCAATGCCCAATCTGCCCCCTCACAACATTTTGAACAGGCAGAAATGTGATAACCTTCTGAGACTGACAGGACCCATGAGTGAGGGAAATGAGGGTACTGACAGGCACTACTGATGCCAGTACAGTCAGTGTTCTCTATATAAAGTTTGACTGTCATTTAGAAAACAAGAACAGTCTCAAACTACAGTGTGTGTATATATAATCTGTCATTGGCAAGACAGTCTTCTGAATGGTGGGAGTTTCTGGGGACATTGTCACTTGAACAGTTAATGTATAACCACAGTGCTCAAGGAAATACACTTGGGATGGATGCTCCGGCAAAACTGTATCCCAACAGGCAAGAATCTTGTCGCAGGGGTGAAGAGGCACTACTGGTGCCAGTACAGTTAAGAGTATTTTCTTTATGAGGTTAAACAGTCATTTAGAAAACAAGAACAGCTTCATCACATCGCTATAAACCACAACCTACTGTACTGCTTGTTCTCTCATTGGCAGTCTGGCAAGTCTTCTGAATGTTGGGATTTTTTGGTGACATTGTCTATCAATATATATATGCTGTATCCATGCCACATGCTCATTTAAGAGTCTTATTCTTTGGGCTCTGCATGAGAAGACTTACAGCAGTTCTTTGCATCTTTTGTAATACATCTATATATACAGTATATGTAATGTATAGTGGTAGAGGCACACAATTTGGTATGTCTGTAATAATGTACAAAACAGTTGTAGTTGCACACACTGAACCTGATCCCAAGGTTCGCAGTCTTGTGCACTGCAGGCAAGATTACTCGTGTAATCTGTGTTTAAGGACCTGCACCTTCGTGGAAAGTCTGTTGCCGTCCAACTCCATTATCACTTTCTGAAGAAATTCAAATGTGTGTCTCAGGTCCTTAGGGTAGCTCAAGTTTAAACTGTAGATCAGGCCGAGCAGGACTGCACACCCATTTGCCACATCTCTCAGATCTTGCAGCACTTTAACTCCCTGGATTATGACTCCAACGTCCTCAGGCGCAGTTGCGGGCTCTGCTCTCTCAGGTTGGATGACATAGATTCCCACATCCATGTCCTCCATTCCTCTCCTTGCATCGGGATCAACATCCTCAAAATGGGATGAGAACATAGCATCAATGAAAATCTGTTTCCAGGGTATATGCAGGAATCCTGAGGTTAATTTCAATACCTTTTTAAGACTTTTTAAGACCTTCTAAAAAATCCTTAAGACCTCATCGCCACTTCAAGCTGTCATTAGCAGCAACGCATTTTTAACTTACTAAACAGTTGTAGTTTGCAATTAAATCTATGGAGCACAAACATACAACAGAACTCAGATAAGATGAGGTGGAATAAAGCTTGAAAGAAATAAATTAAACCAAAGGCAGGTTTATTAGAATACACCTTAGGTCATAACAAGTAGCACAGCTCTGAAAACACGCTTTTCTTTCATTGCATTTATGCTCAACTCTGGGCAGCCAATGTTCCTCAGTCTGGTGCGGTAGTTGGCCATTTTGTACTTCAAACTTATTTTCCAACCATAGTAACCGGAGACTGATCCCTGCTCCTTTAAACAAGGATGCTTTGTTATCAAAGCCTGAGCCACATCATCAAACTCTGCACTTGAAGGATACACTTGTATTTAATGCCAACCTATCCAGGATATCTGACTTAAGTTTGGTACTTGGACTCAGAAGAGTGCCACTGATGTGGAAAGCATGGTTGGCCTTTTCCAGCTGAACCTCTACCTCATAAGTGAACTGAGGTATTGGGAAGGTTTGGGGCCATGGCTGTGATCAAAGGGTATCCCTGAAGAGGTAGATTCAGAGGAGGAAAGTACTTCTGTGTCTGCCGTGGATGAAAAGGAAGATGAAAGGTAAGGCACATCATCCAATCCTTGAAGTGTAGCAGGTGGATCATGGTGAGGGCTAATGTCTGACCCATTTGGTAAGTAAATTATTTTAACTGTGCTCTTGTCTTGGAGTTCTGAAGTACATGACAAGTTCACAAACTCATTGTCAAATCAATGTCTCTGTAGTGCAGTCTGAAGTTGTCTTATAATCTCTCCTTTAAGGTCCTCTACTGAATCAGTTACTCCAGTTGGAAGAGTCAATTTGGATGTATTGTCTATTCCAGGTATGACTCTTAGGGTTGCAGCCATCTTGTATTCAATCTGAAAAGAAAAACATGAACACATTTCTATAAGAATAGTGAGTAATTATTAGGGATCAGGTGAGGGTAAATTATTCCTGCATTGACTCAATGCTTCACACTCTACAAAACAATGTTCCTAAATTTGCCAAAATACATTATTTGTCTTAATGGTATAACAGACTGTACAGGACCAAAGTGAGTGACCAATAGGGGTGCAGCAGTATAACAGTTAGAAAAATGGACAGTTACTGTGCCATGGACATTTGCTTTAGGGTATTGATAGCATCTCCATGTTTTAAAATTGCAACATACAAAACACAAATGTGGGACTTTTAAAACTGATCTTAGTCATTTTTAACTGTATCCACACAAATGACATATTTACAGTCTTTAGTTAACTTTTCTGGTGTTTACAGGGAAATCTTTTCAGCTTTATGACTTGTGATTTTGGAGCTGTGTTGAAGTGGTACTCCAACATGGTTCTTTCATCTCATCAGTTCTGCTCTGATACAGTACCTCCAGCAAATTGTTCTGATCAGTGGATTGATGTTCAGGTATTTTTGACAGCTGGGACCATGTGTCCATTTTGATTATAAACTAATTCAAACACTCCACTGTTTCACAATTCAATCCTACCTCTGTCTCACACAAACAACTGAATACAGACTCACAACAAACACAACCACACTGTTACAGCCTCTTCCGCAACAAATAATACTGCAACTACTATTAGTACTCTTACTTCTACAGCTGCTGCATTTACAAAACATTTTTCAGCCTTTTCAGGAAATTTTCATATCTCCCAGCTTTGAAAGTATTAGTTTAGCTTCCAGCTTTTCAAACAATGTATTTCAGCTCTTAGCTTCTTTAGGTAAAGCAGATTATTATATTCACTTCAGTTTTACATTTCAGCTTTTACATTTTTCAGGAGAATTCATTTCATATTTCTGTATTTTTAGTGACATGTTGAAGATAATTGAAAAAAATAAACAGCCATTTATATGTTTAAAATTAACACATTACCTGTCACATGTACAAATGTTTTCAATGTCACCATTCGTATGGATCCAACTTTGTAGTCAGCCAAAGGGTACTGGTCAGCAAGTTCCTTCACATCAAGAAATGCCAGCTCTCTTGTTGGATGCAATTCATAGGCTGGGTAGTGCTCCCTATACCATGAGCACAGTTTCCTGATGATGAGACTCAAACCATCTTGTAAAATACATAGCTGAATTATTTCTGATAATTCTAGCAGACCTCCCCATGACCCATGCACAACTATCATGCCCTTTTTGTAGTTAATGCCATTAATGGTAACACTATGGGCAAGGTTTACAACAGTGACCTCAGGGTACTTCTGAGTGAGGATATTCAAAACATCCTCGTTTAGGACATCAGTGGGGACCTCTGAGACTTGTGCTGCCTCCAAGGCAGACTTTTCACCATCAGGTATGAGCATATCATAGCCCACCATTAACTGATGTTTTTTTGCCAATGACAAAGTTATGTTTCTGAAGTTCTTTGTATGCCTAACAATCTGCTTAAAGAAACTGTGTTTGTCTTCGAATCGCATGGTCCACAATGCTACAAGGGGACCAAAACATTTAATCATCTCTGGATAGTGTTCCAGAAAATGATGTTTTGGCAACAACTTTTGACCAGGAAAGACTTCTTGATAACGTTTTCTGTGCTCTGAGATTTTTCACTCCAAATATCCAATAGATTCTGCACTGTGAACAGGGGCAACAATTAATTCCACAATATCCTTTAAATCCAAAACCACCTGCAGGTTCATCAGTAGGAACAAGTTTTCCGACCATCAAAGGAAGTTTGGAAAGTTTGTGGTAACAAATGAGGGCGGTTTGTCTTATCCCCCCACTTGTATGGAAATAAACAAATGACATTATTGATGTGATCAAGAGTGAAGTACTTCTTAGACAGAAGCACAGCAATGCATCGCGCTAGTTCAACCGGAACTATGCCCTCAAAGAGATCGTGCACAATGTCTGGGGGTAACCACTAATGACATTAAAGTGAGATAGACTGTCAGTCAAAATACAGGATCTTTTAACACCAAAGCAGTTCACCTGTTCTTCCTGAGCTGTTGTAACATGAAGCTGATGACCTTCCTTGCTTCTGAGGTGGAATGCTCCTGATTTCACTTCCTGTGACTGGATGTCACTAAGTTGAGCTGTACAAAATCGACAGAAATACTTCCCTGAGAAACTCTCTACAAACCCGGCTAGCCCACGAGCCCCAAGATTATCAGCAATAACACACTGTATTGTGCCCTTTATAAATGATCCCAACTGTGGAATAAACAACCCTTGCTGCTCCAAGATCACTATATCATACAAACGGGGCTCAAATATTTTCGCATAGCCAAATGATTTGACATAATCACTTTTGCACAACAATGCTAGGTAAATTGAGGACAAGGCTGAACTATTACCAGGAGGTAAATTACCTAAAATCCAGTAAACTGCGCAGAGTTTGAGTTTCTTCCATGACGTTCCCAATGGATTGCACACTTCAAAGTCGTCTATATACAAGCATAAGGAGATTCTTAAATCTTCACCTGAAAGAAACGGATTGTCCATCCTGAAAAGACACATACTTCTGTTGATTTACAGAACAGGCAGCATGACTATCAACAGCCTTATCAACCACATCATTACGACTAACCAGTTGTTGTAGAGATCTGAGTAAGGGAACATATTGAAAGGTTTTGTTGGACCTTGCATCAAGTACATATTCAACAGGTTCTACAACCTTAAAATGCTCCGTGTAATATTGCTTACATTTGAAAGCTGAAGCTAGTGGACCATCTTTAGCTATTGCTTTTACCAAAGGATTGTGAGTAGAAATAGCAATTGTTGGACTAAGAGTCTCATCCTACTCTCTAATGTGCTATGTGTGAGCTTAGTCCTGCGTGTTCTTTAATGAAGCAATAGGAGAAGATATTCGGTCTCAGTGTAGTTTATTAAGCAGTAAAGGAATAAAATTACAGAGCTCTGGGTCTCAACTTCACGTCCCTGACGAACAACAAAGGTGTGTCAGTTCACGAAGTCTGACCTCCTCTCCTTCCCCTGACCCAGTATATTTGAGCGTAACAGAGTGTCATTGTGCACGCAAGGCGTTGTCCTCTTCTCATTGGCAGTTCCACTTCCTCCTTCACCACACCACGCCCCTGCCTCGTGTTAATCTGACTCCTTCCCGCTGGCGGTGGGGGCGTGGTTCCTGTTTTGAAAGACAAGAGAACAACACAACTCCCTACACGTGCTGTACCTTACTATCTGTATATCACTTTCTATTCTTTTTACCATATATGAAACTAATTATCTAAGCATTGCGGTATGTGCTCCTCAGACTTCATGTCTCTTCCTCTCCTGTACTTCTCCACTTCTGCAAAGCAAACACATTCAGATCAGCTGAAATCATCTCAGTATTCTCATTGTTCACACATCTAAAACTTATATAGTGAAACACAACTTATAGTAAAACACATAAAATCATTCTATTCCCAACAGTCCCCCTTTTGGCCTCATAGGACTGAGGCCACTTTTTTTTTCAGTCCCAATGTATCCAGGTCCCCCTTTTTAGGTCTTGTGATTACTGCACTTTTTATTTCTTTTGAAACAAAAAGTTATAACTCCCCCTTTTGGTCTCATACACATGAGACCACTCATACTTTGTCTTCTTCTGAATCTGAATCTGAATCTGAATCTGTCGGCGGTTCCCCCCAATAGGGTGGCCGTCTCCATTTGAGTCATCTGATACGGTGGGGGCTGTGGATGTTTTCTCTCCACAGCTGACACTATGATCCTTTCACAGAGAGGACTGATGCATGGGATGCAACAACAGCCACACAATGCTAACACCCCGAGCATTCCCACCAGAGACAAAAATACCGATACCACTTCTTCCACTTACCAAACCATTGTTTGAACACTCCGCCTATGGGGTTATCGATACCTGAATGCTCATGCATCTCTTCGGACAGTGTACGTAGCCCTTCCAGTGCTTTAGTGACTGACCCATCTGCAGCTGTGTTATTTGGGATGAAGGTGCAGCAGAGACCCTGGAACATAGAGCAGACACCCCCTTTCTCTGCCAAAAGCATATCTAAGGCAATTCGGTTCTGGATTGTCATTAGGGAGGTGGCCGCCAACTGCTCCGAGAGTCCCCCAACTGCATCTCTGGTGCTGTTAGCCAATCTGAGAACATTGTAATGAACATAATTAATTCTGTCAACATTCTTGTTAGGAGTGATGGAGAACAGAGCAGATATTATGGGCAGGTTTTCAAAACCCGCAGTTTATATTGATCTGGAACCCCACAAGGAACGCCTATGGCGTCTATATACGTGGTGGAATCAGAGCCAATGTCAAACGTGTCTCTTTTCTTTTTGCTAGAACTGGCCTGGGAGTCCCTCAGCCCTAAGAGGACCAGAGGCACTGCCAGTTGGACCAGTGCGCACGTGCCGGTCCAGGTAGATGGCGGGGATAAATGGAGGGTTTTATCTCCACAGTTTATCACAGAACACAGGTCAAATTTAAATCCCATGGCTGTTCCCCTCGTATAGTTCAATGTGATGCCACCATACTTATCTATGCAGCTGTCGGAAGGTCTGCCTGTGCCCGCGCTTCTTTTGGTTCGGTTTCGTGGTTGCTCTGTGGCTTTGTCTCTGGGGAAAGACTCAAAATATAAAAAAAGGTAAAACAATAACACAGGTCAATACAAAGCCTCCCAGCCAACACCACTTATGGTGGCGTTGCTCTACTCCCAACAATCTCATCATTTCCTCTATAATGCATAAATGAATGTAAATGTAAAAAGTAAAGGTAAATATGGAGTGTAAATATAAAAATGTGGCAAGCAAACTTTCAGTATATCCTGGCCTGCTATATTCAATCGTACTCTGGGCAAAGTGTTGCTTCAGAGGAGCTTCTAACCTTCACATTGATCACAGGATATCTTTACCGCACTTATGCTGAACTAAGAGTAAATGTAGGTGTGAGTGAGTTGTTTTTTTTCAGTCTTTATTGTCTCTTTATGTCTTCCAGTGTTCGGGCAGGTGTCTCTGCCACTGCACACTGACTCCAGTGATACCATGTGTCACCTTTTCCCTGTAGTTTGACGGCGTGGGACGTCCGTTCCACGACTTTGTAGGGACCAGTCCACCTATGCTCCCACCACTTTCTTTTAATCACCTTGAGCAGGACCCACTGTGATGTTGGGTGCCCCTTTCCTTCTGCTCCCTCCCGAGCTGCTGTCACCTGTTTGGAGAAAGCTGACACCAATGCTGTTAGTTGGTCATAATACGGTTTATATTTTAGAGGACTTTCTTCCTCTTCTGTAGTTTGAATCCCAGCTCCCGGTCCCGGGAACTGTTGCCCTGTTTTCAGCTCATATGGAGTAAAACCTGTCAGTGAGTTAACAGAGCTCCTGATGGATAATAGAGCTAGGGGTAGAGCATCCACCCAAGTCATTTTAGTCTGGGCACAAATCTTGCCTATTTTTCCCTTAATAAACTGATTCATTCTTTCCACCTTGCCCTGTGACTGAGGATGATAGACTGTGCCAAATGTATGTTTTGGCCCCAATGCCTTCTCTACCTGCTGTAGGTCTTTGTTTTTAAAGTGAGTCCCGGTATGCATCCACTGCCACCAGAAGACACCTGTATCCTCCCACTCTCTCTAGCATGTCTGTATAGTCAATAATGACCTCTTGACCTGGGAGTTTAGGGAGGGGAAATCTCCCCCTGATGTGGTTTCACCGCGGGTCTGACATTATATTCTGTACATATCTTACATTCTTAGACGTGATTCTCAATCATTGCTGGCAAAAGCGGGTGCCACAAATGAGTGAGATATCGCGTCATTTGCGTTTTCCGACAGTGAGTCACACCATGAGCTTCTTGAAGGACTGATCTCATCAGCCCTGGGGGCAGTGCAGGTCTCCCATCTGGAGACCCCCACATACCCTCTGTCTTTACTGCTCCTCTTTCTCTCCATACTGTGAGCTCCTCTGGAGAGGCTTTCTGCTGTTCTGCTATTAATATATTTACATCACAGGGCGGCAGGAGGTCATGCACTGTTCTCTCTGTTTGTAGCATTACATACTGCTGACTGTATCCTGCCTTTCTTTTGGCTGCCATGTCTGCAGCCTCATTTCCCCTAGCGATAGCTGTCCCTGCTTTATCACGGCCCTTACACTTAATCACTGCTACCTGTGCCGGCTTCATCAGAGCCCCCCGTAGTCTCCTCATGTCCTTCTCATGCTTAATGGGGGTCTTTGCTGCTGTTAAAAAGCCAGATCTGATCCACTGTGTCATTTCCACATGGATCGCTCCTACGACATAGGCAGAGTCTGTGTAGATGTTCACTCTTTTCCCTTCTGACCATTCTAATGCTGCAATCATTGCTTGGAGTTCAGCCAGTTGAGATGATTCTTTTCCTGTCACACTTTCTGTAATCACTTCCTCAAACCCTGTCTCTGTCTGTCTTACCACTGCATATGCTGCTTTGAGTCCCTCCGTTGGATGTCTAAAACAACATCCATCTGTGAATAATGTTTTTTACACATAGGGCCTAAGTCTTTTGCTTGATGTTTTGCATGTACTGCCAAAGATATGTGAGGGGAGGCTTCCTCCGCCGCCTCATACCACTGCAATTGCTCTGAGGTCAGTTCAACAGCTGCAGCCACTCCCTCATTTCCCACCAGTATGCAGGTGGATGTTATCTCCTACATTTTCCCTTCTATCTCATTATAAAATGCCTGTTGATACAACTCGTTGCCATTCCTGTCATAATAAAGAGTTACATGGAGGGGATCGGGAGGAGGCGTGTAGGGATTTAATGACTGAACCCAGGGACGCCAAGACTGATAGAGAGTGCCAATGCCAGGCGTCTCCATGGTTTCTGGCTCGAGAAGGCCCCAGTAGATATCAGCCCAATGTCCTTCAGCCATGGGGGAGGTATCCGCTGATAACAACATTTGCGAGGAGGAATGCACAGTTGTTAACGAGCAGTTCACAGTGTAGCCATTTGGGAAGGTCACTATCAGCCCATCCGGGTGCAGAGTATGGAAGCTCCACACTTCAGCAGCACATCTCTCCCCAATAGATTCACAGGGCATGACAAAGAAGAAACATATCTGCGTGAAAATGTCTGTTCAGCCTGGAGTATGGTGGTAGTGAGTGGTTTGGTGAGCGGCAGATTTTGTGGTTGTCCCGAGAACGCAGTTAGTTCAACTGCTGAGGATGATATTTGGTGTTTAGACACAGGGAGATTCAAGGTGGCTCCACAAATAAAACACCCTCTACCGCCCTGACCCCCTCTTGGGCTGCCACGACCCCCACCCCTGCCTCTGAATCCTCCTGTACCTCCTCTCGAGCCACTCCAATGGGGAGGGCGAGGATCAACCCACTCTGGGGTCGGAAATAGATCTGGAGTGTGTATGGGGGAGGGCGGAGGCTGCTGAACCATCTGATTGGTTGATTTTTTCTCTGCTTTTTTGCATCGTTGGTTTTACGACATGTATCTTCCAATTGGAGTTTTAACAGCTGAATCTGTGCTGACTCTGTACTGTCCTTCTCTGCCTTTCTCTGATGGCATTGTATATGACTTCATTAATCCTGTAAGCTTCACTGCTCTCTCCTCGTACTCTTTCCCTGAATCTTCTCTATTCCCCCTTATTTGGAACACTGTTTCTGCTAGTGCTCTTGACTCTTCCCCTCCAGAACGCGACCACCGCTTAGGCGCGAAAAGAGTTGGAATTCGAGTCACCTCTAATAGACTCTACACAACTCTTCCGCCCCGTAAAAATAGCTGGTTGTCGGCAAGCCACCCACAAAACAATAACCCCTTAAAAGACTTATTTATTTACACTCCCAATATCAGGGTGGTTCTGCGGACCACTGAATAATGTCTCAACATGAGCGATAGTATTCAGTGTTAGGGATCACATGGAAAACGCTCCCCTGCCCGCAGAACTCTGTAACCTCTTTTTTGTGTTGTAACAATCTACACAAAGGTCTTTCAACCTCAGACAACCCGTGTCTTCAGACTATATTCTCAGCTGTCCAAGGAGCAACCTTATGGGTTCCCCCCCGAGCTTATCCACCTCAGGACACTCGTCTTTTTCTTTTTTAGAGACTAGATGGAAAACCTAGTCTCAGGGCTTTTCACCCGACTATGTTTCATATTTAGGAGTCAAATTTATGATTTGCTCCAGGGCCTTTCACCCTGCCCCGGGGCATTTCACTTTTGTGTTTTGTTTTAATTTTATTCCTTTACGTTTTAGACTAGGAGACTGTAGTAAAATGACAACACAATCTTTTAGCATTTCCAATTGCAGAACTTTGATAAAACAGGCGTCTGCTTACCTTTTTCTCAGGCCGGCCAAGTGTTGTCACGATACTGTCATCCTCCGCTGAATAGTTGTCTTTATTCCGTCATTTCTCCGTCTTCATCACGTCGGGGTCACCAAATTGTTGGACTAAGAGTCTCATCCTACTCTCTAATGTGCTATGTGTGAGCTCAGTCCTGCGTGTTCTTTAATGAAGCAATAGGAGAAGATATTCGGTCTCAGTTAATGTAGTTTATTAAGCAGTAAAGGAATAAAATTACAGAGCTCTGGGTCTCAACTTCACGTCCATGACGAACAACAAAGGTGTGTCAGTTCACGAAGTCTGACCTCCTGTCCTTCCCCTGACCCAGTATATTTGAGCGTAACAGAGTGTCATTGTGCACGCAAGGCGTTGTCCTCTTCTCATTGGCAGTTCCACTTCCTCCTTCACCACACCACGCCCCTGCCTCCTGTTAATCTGACTCCTTCCCGCTGGCGGTGGGGGCGTGGTTCCTGTTTTGAAAGACAAGAGAACAGCACAACTCCCTACACGTCCTGTACCTTACTATCTGTACATCACTTTCTATTCTTTTTACCATATATGAAACTAATTATCTAAGCATTGCGGTATGTGCTCCTCAGACTTCATGTCTCTTCCTCTCCTGTACTTCTCCACTTCTGCAAAGCAAACACATTCAGATCAGCTGAAATCATCTCAGTATTCTCATTGTTCACACATCTAAAACTTATATAGTGAAACACAACTTATAGTAAAACACATAACATCATTCTATTCCCAACACAGTGTTAAGTTAATCAATTATTAATTGATCAACATGAAGATCATGCTTTTTGAAAATATCAACAGCTATACTGTTTGATATGGACACTACAGCAGAGGTGAAAATAAAGTGCAATTCTTCTAGGAACTCATCAATTGCTGAGCTTGGTACATGTGAGTAAATCTCCAATTTCAGAAGAACAGATGCTAGTTTTTAAATAATAGTGTCTTGCAGGTTCTCATTTTCTATGTCTGATTCAATTAAATCTTGACCAGAATCTGTTTCTGCAAGATCAGTGGAAAGTTCTTCAGATGAGTGATCCTCATTTATATCACAACCTTTCACTACTCCAGCTTTAAAGTCTTTTACTGTCCAACTGCCATGTTTCCTGCTCTTATGAGATTTGAAAGTAGCATATATATTAGTTTGAAAAGAACAATTCTGAAACACAAGTGACAGTTTCATAGCTTTTCAAGTGGTTGTTGATATGAGAAAAGTACTCTCTACTAGATGATAGGACACTTCCTGGACACAAAAAGCATGTAAATGTTACAAGCTCTGCACTTGCTTCAGGTAAAGCATCAACATGACATCTACTCAAATGACTTTTAAGAGCATTCCATGTTTTGAATGAACATGGGCAGTCATAGTATGTGCATGGAAATGAGTGTCTCTGACCAAAATGGCCGTGTTTTAATTTGTAATGCTTCAGTAATTGGTACCTTGTAGATACAGTTTCAGCACACTGTTTGCATCTCCACATTCATAACCTTAAGAAAAAGAAATAAGAGTAAAGGATCAATATTGATTGTCATTTCTAAATTACAGCTATTGTTGGATTTGTACACAGTTCCTATACATTTTCACTTCAAAATTCCATACTTTTTCCATACTCAAATTTCCAGACTTCACAATAGATTTTCAGTTATCAAAATAAGTAGCCTAAGTTGGTTGATCCTTCCTTTAAGCAAACAAAGTCAAGTGACTGTCCTGACAATTTTAAACTAACACTAGCTTAGGTCAGGTAAAGAAAAACAGATGAACATTTTTATTAAAAGTAATATACTTCATCAGAATTTTATATTTTAGAAAGCAGCAGGGGCAGTAGTCTGGAAACAGTAATATTTCTCACAGGTAATGAACTCACTCAGACAAGTGAGATACTCACCACTACTGTTGAGCCACTGGCTTTGCATCCATTAACTGAGCCACTCCCAGACATGACCAGCAAATTTGGAATTCACAGTTGATCACAGCTTTGATCACACAATGCACATAATAACAAAAACATTGTTCTTAGAATGCTAGACCAGAATCTGTAAGTCTAGAGTGTTCTAACAATAAGTAAGGGATAATGTAGAGTGAGGCAGTCATTATCGCAGAATAGGCCCCGGCCACCTCGTTCAACATTATCCCACTTATTACACGGCAACCTACTGAAGCAATCAATAATATGACAACAAAATATTGATTTAACAATACTTTTGATACAATGATACGAAATTGATTATCATTTCCGTGAAAAAAATAGTCTGGCAGATTAACCGGTTAACCGGTGTGGAGAAATGCACCTGTGAGCAGCCAGGCTGCTGCTGCTGGCATCCACCTCCTGTCTCTCTGAGCCCGGCGTCACCTATTTTGATCCCGCTACAGCGGAAAGTCTGGTACTCTCCAAAAATATTTAAGTTAATATTGAACACATTTTCCATTGTGCTGGCTAGTTTCTTTGTGTTACAAAGTATTACAGATCAGCTGACTGATACTTTTAACTGATGATTAATTGATCATGAAAATAATTGTTAGTTGCAGCGCCAGACAAATCAAATAGAAAACACAGTTTATGCTGAAAACACATCTTATGCTGTGTTTTGGTAGAGAGAGAGAGAGAGAGAGAGAGAGAGAGAAAGAAAGAAAGAAAAAAAGAAAGAGAGAGAGAGACTCTCCTTATTTGTTCTACTGCAGCTGCTGTCTGGTCAATTAAAAGACAGAGCTTAGATAAGATATTTATAAAATTATTTTACAACCACTATAACTAAACAAAATCTGAAAATAATTTAATGAAATTAATCTGCTCTGAGGCAAATTTATCTTCCTTCATCTATCCATCATTCACACTGAATCCTCCATCGTTTCTCAAACAAACAGAAGCACATGTCTAATTAACATGCAGAATGACGTGACCTAATCTGCTGGACCTCCGACATTTAATCAACATGCAGCACTGATATTCCATTGGTAGTGAGGGCTTAATTCCAGGTGGACTAGTCATAAAACGTGCCTCAGGTGTTATCACTGCTTATAGGTCTACCAGACTGTTCAAATATAAACAGGATACTAGACTTGTTTGGTGTTGCGCCAAGGGTCGACACAAGCTAACGTTTACAGTGCAATGCAAAGTACGTTAAGATATCTGAAACGCTAAATTATTTAATTTAAGCTCTGCTGCTCTTATGTTCACGTAACAGACATTTACACACCTTGTTTTCCTGCTCAGCATGAGAGGATGTCTGTGCCACTGCTTCCCTTCTTTTACCGTAAAAAAAACTCTTCATATATCCATGACTGACTGACTGTGTGAGCTCAGCTCAATTAACGTTAGCTAGTGTTAGCCACACCGCGGGGCTAACGCCGATACCTTTTCAGCTTGGTTGGTAAACAACACACGGAAATTTGACTTCGGTCTTGAGAAACTGTCTGAGTCTGATGTAGTATGCGCACTATTTTGTTTAATATTGTTTAATATTTCCTAAACTTACCAAAAAAACTGGAGGATGGCAGGCAGTGGATTGAACAGAAACCAGCTGACACGCACATGGGAGCTCTGGAAAATGGCGTCCTCCACGGCTTTACTGCGCATGTGCAAGAAAGTAAGGAAATTGCGTTGGGACAGTCTTCATTCAGTTCAACGCCTGCAGTGCGTTTTAATCAGCTTGATTACGTAGATTCATTTCAGCATAGTTTTGTAATTCCAACACCTATTACTGTTATATTAATGTAATGGTACTCTCTTGATTTAATCGTCAAACATGCAATTATTCAGTAATTTTACCTTAAATGATTATTTAATGCCAACATCTATGTTTCATTTCTTAGAGTGAGTGTTGATATGGTAAATCTAAGTTCTTAGATTTGTTCACGTCATATAATAACAAAAACTCTTCCTCTGATATTAACTTGTCATCTAATGCATAGAGCAGCTTCCCTCTGGCCCTTTTGAAAGACATTTTTACCGGACTGAGATAGCTCACTTGAGCTGTGTTTATACCCTCACCCCTGTCACGTGGTGAGCGATCAGCTGTTCTGACCTGACAGCTACTGCAGCAACCTGCTTAATGACTACTGTGGATTTGATGGCTACGGCACCAGCGCCAGGAGAGATTTTTTTCCGGGAGCCTTAGCCGTGGCAAAATCCGCTGCTGCTTAAAGTCCCTAACGCTTCGTCTGTTGAGGAGGAGAAGGGAGGTAGAAGGTCGAAGAAGGGAGATAGAAGACCGTGCTTTGGCGAATGGAAACCGGTTAGTGCAACGAGTAGTGTGTGTGCTATATACATCATCGCGCCAGAAGGGCAAGGAAACGAGCATGCGCAGAAAGACCAGAATGAACTTAAAGAGGAATGAGTGTATACAAGTGCGAGAAATTCTTTCATTCGGAATTAGAAACGGAATATTCCAGCCCCTTACATCGGAAAGAATTTTCAATCGCATTGGCCATTTTCATTCCGAATTAGGTTTTTACAAGATCACTTTTAATAGGAATGAACTTTCATTCCGAATGAAAAGGGAATTAACTGTCCATGTAAACACACTCAGTGTCCTTTGTTTCAGCTCACCCTTCTGTAGGGGGGGAGAGGAAGAATTTGATGGCCACAGGTAGAAAGGATGTCCTGTGGCATTCTGCGGTGCTCCTCTGTGGTCTCAGTCTACAGCTGGATGTGCTCTGATAGGACTCCAGAGTGGCATGCAGGGGGTGAGAGGCGTTGTCCAGAACTCATCCTCCTCTATGACACCTCCTTAGTGGACTCCAATTCCACTCCCAGGACAGAACCAGCTTTCCTGATGAGCTTATTGAGTCTGTTAGCATCAGCTGCCTTCACCCTGCTGCCGCAACACATTGCAGCAGAAAAGATGACACGGCTACTACTAAGTTATAAAACATCTGCAGCATGGTTCTGCAGACGTTGAAAGAGCTGAGTCTCCTGAGAAAATACAAGTGGCTCTGACCTTTCTTATACACAGCATCAGTGTTTTTAGTCCAGTCCAGCTAACTGTCTATGTGAACACCCAGGGGCTGGTTGCATAAAGCACTTTAAGTTAAGATTTTCCTTTAAATCCAGCCTAAGATTTCTTTTAAATAAAATCAATTGCACAAAACATCCTTGAGTCTTAAGGTTTCCTTACCTTTTTTTTTTCCATATCTTGGTCTTATACTTAAGGAATTGCTTAAAGTTTGTTTAACTGTTACACAGAAGGACCTTAGCAACCAAAGTAAGGAAAGAACATAAAGTACCTCTGACTGCATCTGAACTCCAACATGTCTGAGCAATTGATTTTGCACTATAAACTCGACTGGAGGTCGATTTATGATTTGTCTCAACATCTTAAGTTGGAACACTCAACTTTCCGAAGCTGCGCTTTTCCAGCCCTGTTATAATAAATGATTGCTTTGTGGTTTTATGCAATGGGATCTTTCCAATCACTTATTGGTGAGGCATTTCACGTACACGTCAACTGTGTGCCGCATCATTCTGCAAAACACTGTGGTCAAGCTCCTGTCCCAATATGAGGATGAGATAGCGGTGCACTTCTTTGATGTTGCCAGCTTTCCAAAAGTGTGCAGGGTAATAGATGGGACCCACATCAAGATACAAGCGCCCATACAATATGAGGGTCAATTTGTCAACAGGAAAAAAGTTAACACACAATCAATGTTCAGTTAGTTTGCAATCATCAAAACTAATAATCAAACTTCCATTTTCAACTCATCTTCCAGGGTGGGGATATTGCAGGCTTATTTCTATGCATCAACATTTATGAGGTATTTTGCAATGACCATTTGTGGTTGAATTTGGGTGTGTAGGGGACAAGAAATACGGTGAAATAATTTATATACTTTATTAATCCCCCTGAGGGGAAATTCAGTTTTTTCACTCCATTGTCATTAACACACAGGTCTGAAATACACACACATGCACACAAACAGGACCTATACATGCACAGAGTGGAGAGATGTCAGTGTGAGGGGGCTGCTTTGGTCAGGCGCCCCGAGCAGTTGGGGGGTTCAGTGCCTTGCTCAAGGGCACCCCGGCAGTGCCCAGGAGGTGAACTGGCACCTCTCCAGCCACCAGTCCACGCTCCACATTTGGTCTGGACGGGGACTTGAATCGGCAAACCTCCGGTTCCCAACAAATCAAATAAAAGAGCACCTACAATTATGATATAAAGAAAAGAAGTGACAAAAACAAATACAACGACGGGGATCCATGGCAGATGAAGGAGTCCAGGTGAGGAAAGACAACACAACGGGGCTGGGAGAGGCAAGGCTGGGGGCAGGCAGGTGGCAGGGCTAGGAAGCAAAAATATATACAAAGTTAGTTCGAGGCGACAGTATCCAACAAACAATCCAAAAACTAGCATAATCTGAAACCTGTCAAGGATCCAAAAACCACAAGAACACAGAGCAAAGAATAACGAGGCTGAGAGCGTTACCACTGATACCCTGTTTACACGTAGGAAAAACGCACATATTTTCATGCGGTTTGGCCTCTTGTTTACATGCAAACGGAGTTTTTTTTCACGGAAAACGATCATTTGTAAAAACTCCGGCCAAAGTGGAGATTTCTGAAAATGCCGTTTATGTGTTGCTGTCTAAACTGGGTGAAACTGGGTTTTAGGTTCTGAAACGTCACAGCATGCGCCAGCAAATGCTGCACCGCTCCGTACAGCAAATGCAGCCGGTGGGTATTGACGGATGGCGGAACACGCAGCGGATAACCAGCACTTCCGTTCCGCAATGGACACACATCCAGTGGAAATCCGGCGATTAAAGCGATATTTAGGAGTAGCTCCACTTCACTGTCAGTCCACACAAACGAACCTCCCACCATGTTTACTGTTTTGAAAGGAACAGGAAGTCGCACGTCTTATTTGTTGTTGTTGTTGTTGTTGTTGTTGTTGTTGTCGATTCTGAGGATTCTGATTGGCATGCATAGCTTCATCCTTCTCCCTACACTGCCGCCCATAGGTTTGGCATAGTTATGACGGCGCTCGATGGCGTATTTATCCGGGTTCATGTAAATGACAACATTTTTGATAACGATGTTGTATGCACGATGTTATTATTGAAAATGGAGGGGGGGAAATATTCGTTTCTCTAAATACCTGGCTATGTGTAAACGTGGTGTAAGGCTGAAACAATGAACTGGCAAAGAGTGGAACGTGAAGCTGGGTTTTATACTGCATGAAGTTGAGATAAGAAGTAATCAGACTGATGCTTTGCAGGTGTGCAGGAGAGTGAGAGCAGAAGACTGGTGGCCCTGCCCGGTCCTGGGGATGAGAACAAGACAACACAAACACATAACACAAAGGGAGGGAAAAACAGGGAAAAAAAGAGAGGCTCAAACAAATCCTAACACTTACGACACAAAAGCAGAATGGGATACATTTTAGAAGTTGCAGGTGTATGAATGGAGACACATTGAACATCATATTGCACAGATGTGATTGCACATCATATTGCACAGATGTGATGTTATGATGTGCTGATCACCAGCACCTCTCTATAATGTAGTCTGTAATGACATGACAACACACAATAACTTACGGATGATAGGTTTTTTTTTGAGGAGCACAGTGGAGCGGTGTGGATCAATGTGGATACAGAATAAAACAGTTTATTTCTGATGGTAATGCATTACGTGATGTACTTAATTGCTGCTGAAACATGATATATTACTGTAACCCATTACTTTTTACAATGAATTCCCCTCAACAATGCAGAGGAGTAAAAATGTGTAAAGTAGCACAAAAATGGAAATACTCAGGTAAAGCACAGGTACTTTGAAATTGTACTTAAGTATAGTACTTGAGTAAATGTACTTAGTTATGTTCCACCACTGTCTGGTCCACCTTTGACCTACTGTATGTTTAGTCAATGTTGATAGAGCCCACATACCATCTAACAGTACAGTCAAGGACCAAGAACTGTGACCTTCATTGAGAATCTTAAGTAAATGCACTCAAGATTTTCATTCATAACACTCACTTAACTTTTTCCTCAAAGATGAGTTTCCATACCTTGGGAGTGTTGGAAATGCATGTAATGTGCTTGACTTGTCTATTTCCGTGTTCCTAAGTGCCTTGTACTGACTGAAAGTGCACTAGTTAAACTGAGGCCATTGTCTCGACCTGAATTTTTTTGTGTCTTTTCCTTTCTCTTCACCTTCTGTTTCCATTACTCTCTGTGTCCCTCCCTCCTTTCCTCTTTCTTATTCTTCTCTTTTTCTCTCTACCACACAGGAGGCCATTGTAACAGGTCTGCTCCCAGAGACAACCTACTCTGTGACGGTGGCTGCGTATACCACCAAGGGTGATGGAGCTCCCAGCAAGGCCAAGGTGGTCACCACCACAGGAGCAGGTGTGTGCTGTCTGTTCTTGCCTCATCTTCACACTTTTGGCAACAGAAAAAACACACATTCGATGATCAGCTGTGGCAACATTAAATACATTTTGAAAGAAGGAATAACACCCTCTGTCTTCGAAAATGAAAGGTTCATATATAAGCAGTAAAACACAACCTTACTTAATTGAATACCCTCAGGGGTTTTGCTGCTACAGCCTTCCTTGTTCTAGAATATGTTGGCTAATGTTAACAAACTTTCGACTGATATTGCTCATATTACCAGCAAGGCTATCTGATGCCACTGACACCAGGATGACATTATTTGTTACTTTATTCCAAAACTAAAACAAATTACTGTTATTAAAAGGCTTTGTGTGACCTTATATACCCCTGCCATGGGTATCCTTTGGTTAGGTTTAGGCAAAAAAAAAACCTACCCAGGTTTGGATTAAAAACAATACCTTCGTTAAGGTAAGGGAACTTGTCCATCATGCTTTAATGGTTAGGGTTATGCAGAGTGTCCACCAATGTTTTTTCACAGCTGAAAATGCCAGGCACCCCTCAAGGAAATGCCCAGCTGGGAGCACTTGGGAGCACTTTGGAGGCGCAGCATGTTTTAACTAAGATATTTTGGTCACTAATGGTTGCTATGATACGGAATAGCCGTGGAAATAAAAATGCCAGCACTAAGGTAGAGTACTTGATTTGGATGAAGGGAAGGCTGAGGCAGGTAAGGAGAGAGGACAGACCCACCAGTTGTACATGTAAGATATGATGGTTGGTCTTCTTGGTATTTGGCCCTCCTCCACTGTGACTGAATGGCTGGGTAAAAAGTGACAGTGATGAATGCAGTATCTTAGCCATTATTGAACATTTTTCAATTCTTGGCACTTGGAAAAACCAAACATGCAGCACTTAAAGCAGAGTAGACTCAGCACGTCGTCATGCCACTGCCGATTGTAGCGCAGTGTAAAAATGGAGCATTCTCATTGCAAAGCATCAAAAATATATGCTGGCCTCAGGGAAAACACTTCAGTGGACAATGCCCCTTATGGATAAAGAAAATCTTATTGATTTTATTGATTATGGTTGCATTATACTCACCTGACTAATTGCTAAGGTCTCAGAATGCAGCAACATAGCTAACAATAGATCCAACAGTACAAAAAGCATGAGCAGCCAGACTCAGTCAGACTCAGTCAGACTGTACAGAAATCTCCAGGCTTTTCCACATTTGATCCTGGGTTGATGTTTTTTTTTGTTACTTTGCATTCTTGCAAAGCTGCCAGCAATGACACTTGGCTTCTGACACTCACCCTGTGAGCACAGCTTGGGTGAGCCATTTCATTACCCGTGTGCTTTCCATGCCCCACACACCTTTGACTCACAACTTTGACTCACTGTACTTGCCTTAGTTGTTTGCACACATGTTTTTGCTGTGCAGTAATGGATTGTTTGCAGCATTATGGGTGCGTTCACGTTCAGTTTCACCTCCAAATATAGTGGTAGCTATTTTTTTTTTACAACCCGTATGATTGTCTGACTGCTGGTACTTTTAGCCCCATCTGACCTGTTTTGAAAATGTAACTACTTTCAGAGGTCTCAGCAATTACTTACGTGACCATAATGTATGTAGCCAGTGTCATAGTTATTTCTCCACCAAACAGAGAAAGAACTACAATTAGAAAGAACATTTCTGGACAGATATCTGTTGTACAGCAACTAAAATAGGGCATCAATGTGTCTTTCAGTGCCTGGCAAACCCACAATGATGATCAGCACCACCGTAGGGAACACTGCCCTGATCCAGTGGCAGCCTCCTAAGGAGATGGTCGGGGAGCATGTGGGATACCAGCTGCAGTACAAGAGAGCAGAGGAGGAAGCTTTCACTATCAAAGACTTCAGAAAGGCAGATGATCATTTCACAGTCACCGGCCTTCACAAGGGAGCCACCTACATCTTCAAACTGTGCACCAAAAACCAAGCAGGCAATGGGGAGGAATATGTAAAGGAAATCAGCACCCCTGAGGACATTCCAAGCAGCTATCCCCAGAATCTGACTGTGGTAGGCCTGACTGCCACCTCCAATAAGCTGGCCTGGGACCCCCCTCCTCTGGCTGAGAGGAATGGAAAGATTGTCAAGTATGTGGTGGTGTATCGAGATATCAATAGCCAGCACAACAACACCGACAGCACCACAGAAACACAGATGACTGTCCAAGGCTTGCAGCCAGACACTACCTATGACATCAGAGTCCAAGCTTTTACGAGCAAGGGGGGAGGACCAATCAGTCCCAGCATTCAGAGTCGAACAATGTCCACCTCCATGCCAGGTGAGAACCACAGGCTACTTAACAATATTTTATTGTGCTTGTAAACAGCTTACTGTTGCTTCATCTGACAAAACACTCAATCATCAATCAATCAATCGATCAATCAACCAATCAATCAATCAATCAATCAATCCATCAGTCGATAAGTCAATCAATCAATCAGTCAGTCAGTCAGTGAGAACCACAGGCTACTTAAAAATATTTTATTGTGCTTGTAAACAGCTTACTGTTGCTTCATCTGACAAAACACTCAATCATCAATCAATCAATCAATCAATCAGTCAATCAATCAATCAATTTTATTTATAAAGCCCAATATCCCAAATAACAATTTCCCTCAGATGGCTTTACAGCATACGACATCCCTCTGTCCTTAGGACCCTCACAGCGTACCCTTTAACGGGGAAAAAAATGGTAGAAACCTCAGGAAGAGCAACTGAGGAGGGATCCCTCTTCTAGGATGGACAGCTGTGCAATAGATGTCGTACAGAACAGATCAGCATAATAAATTAACAGTAATCCGTATTACAAAATGATACATAAAGAGAGACAGACAGAGAGGGAGACGCAGGACAGACAGTAATGATAATAGCTTACAACAGCATTCATTTAAGTAATAATATTACAATAATAATTATGGCTATTGTGGTACAATATGTTGTAGGTATATATTAATATATGATAGTATATGTATGTGACAATAATTCTCTCTCTAATTCAGAGAGAGAGAAGGAGAGAAAGTGCTTGGTGTATTATAGGGGGTCCTCCGGCAGACTAGGCCTAAGTCAGCCTAACTAGGGGTTGGTACAGGGCAAGCCTGAGCCAGCCCTAACTATAAACTTTATCAAAGAGGAAAGTCTTAAGTCTAGTCTTAAATGTGGAGACGGTGTCTGCCTCCCAGACCAAAACAGGAAGATGATTCCACGGAAGAGGACCCTGCTCCTGATCTACTTTTGGAGACTTTAGGGACCACAAGTAACCCTGCATTCTCAGAGCGCAGTGTTTTAGTGTGATAATATGGTACTATGAGCTCACTAAGATATGACGGAGCTTGACCATTTAAAGAAGAAACACTGAGGTCAATTGTTGAAGAGAAATTGGGGAGAAGCTATCTATCTATCTATATATCTATATATCTATATATATATATATATTTATGTATATTAGGTCTTACAGCTGTATTTGAGGGCAGATTGGTTCTGTTTGAGGGCAGGAGGTCATGAATTTTGCCTCTGAGAGTTAGAATTTTGTCATTAAAAAAGCTCATAAAATCATTACTGCTAAGGGCTAAAGGAATACAAGGCTCAATAGAGCTGTGACTCTCAGTCAGCCTGGCTACAGTGCTGAAAAGAAACCTGGAGTTCTTATTTAATCTAATTTTTGGGTTTGAGAGTTGTACCAAGGAGCAAAGTTTCTTTGCTTTGTTAACTTCTTTTTAAGAAGTGCTACAGAGTCGAGTGTTGTTTGAAGAGAGCCTGCGGCACCATCGACAAGATGATCAATTCGGGAGAGTTAAAAGTCAGTATGGGAAACCTCTGTTTCAGAAGGACACGGTATTAAATTTAATGTCGATGGAATCATTTCCTTAAATTTTGCGACAGCACTATCTGATAAACACTGAGTATAGTAACTGTTGCTGAGTGGTGTGTAACCGAGTAGAAAGAAATCCAAAGTTATTAAATAATGATCTGATAGAGAGAGATTCTGTGGAAAGACTATTAGGCTATCAATTTCAATTCCATACGTCAGAACTAGATCGAGGGTATGGTTAAAACAATGAGTGGGTTCATGTACACCCTGACTGAAGCCAATGGAGTCTAATAACGAGATAAACGCGGTAGCCAGGGAGTCATTATCAACGTCGACATGAATGTTAAAATCACCTCAATAATAACTTTATCTGATTTAAGAACTAAACTGGATAAAAACTCTGAGAATTCAGATACAAATTCAGAATACGGGCCAGGAGCATGGTACACTATAACAAATCAAAGTGGCTGCGAGGTTTTCCAGGTCGGATGTAAAAGACTAAGAACAAGGCTTTCAAATGAATTATAATCTAGTTTAGGTTTAGGGCTGATTAATAGACTAGAGTTAAAAATGGCTGCAACTCCCTCTCCCCGGCCGCTGCCTCGAGGAATGTGGGTATTATTATGACTCGGAGGAGTGAATTCATTTAGACTGACATATTCATCTTGACACAGCCAGGTTTCAGTGAGGCTGAGTAAATCAATATGATTATCTGATATTAATTTGTTTACTAACACTGCTTTAGATGATAGAGACCTGATATTTAACAGTCTGCATTTAATTCTCCTGTTTTGTCTTTCTGTCACAGAAGAGGTTTTAATTTTTATGAGGTTGTTATGCACAACTCCTCTTTGTTTAATTTTAGATTTAGATAATTTAAGTGGTCGGGGGACAGACACCGTTTGTATAATTCTGTGGCTGGGTAACTGCGCTAGAAGCTCAGAGAAGCGTGTAAGACTTTGACTCTGAGTCCTGGTCTCAACTCTGAGTTGTCAGGGTTTTGAATTACTAATAAACTTGGCCAGGTTCCTAGATATGAGAGCAGCTCCATCCAAAGTGGGATGAATGCCATCTCTCCTAATCAGACCAGGTTTTCCCCATAAAGTTTGCCAGTTATTAACAAAACCCACATAACTCCATACATTACTCCATGATTTGGAAATTTGGGGCTTTATTTTCTAAAACTAGGGCACAAACAAAATCTCCGCAAACAAAATCTCCAGGTCCATTTTTTTTTGACCAACACATTTTTTTAAAATTTTGCTGATCATAAAATCAGTGCACCATAGAAGAGAGGTTGAATACATTATCAGTAATCCAATATACAGAATATAGAAGCAGAAGGTGGAGTCAGGTGAGTCATGGTGGTTTCTGATTATATAGACATGCTTTCACACTCATTAGCCACTAAGGGTGTTACAATACACGTACTTGTATGGATCCATTTGGTATGAGGCTTTTGGTTTGGTACGCATTACAAACTGAACATTATGTTGAACTTTACTATTACATATGGTGAGATTGTTTCTGTGATGATCTGAGAATTCAAGTATGAGGCCGATCACAGAGTTCTTTCTTAATGCACGTTTTATTACAAGCTCGGATCAACAGTGGCTACATGCAGAAGCTATGTGATGATTGTGAACAGAGAGAGACAGAGTTTATATAGGATAGTGGCATGTATACTGTTACCTAAAATGGTGCTCTGACACATTTAAATTGACCTTGGGCCAACTAAAATGAGTCTAACTTGCCCATTCATCAGTAAGCCTAGCACTTCTGACGCTATGAGGGACATGATCCCCAGGGGGGTCTTGACCAAGTATCCACTGGTCAGTGGAGATGTAAAAATACATACTAACAATTCCCCCTTTTTCTATTTGATTTTTTTTTTCTATCTGCAACACAGCAAACAATTCCGATTCTTTACACATCATGCTAATAGGGACTAAATATCATCACAACCAATGCAAAACATAATTCCTTCTAGTTTCTAAAACATGGCGTAAGAGGCCCATTCACATTCTATGGATATAAGGCCTGGGGCTTCCCCTATAGTAAATCTAGTCAATCCTTTTGAAAATATGATTAAATAACACGTTGTTGACACGGCATCTCCAGGACACGTCCGGTTCTCCCCTTCCTCCTCTTCAAATAGCAGCACACTTGTTTCTTCAATGCTGGGCTCCGGGGACGAGGGACCTGTTGTTACCCGACCCCCCTTTTCACCCAGTCTTCGCCTCACTGCCGTCGAGAAGGTCGGAGTCCATCCCTCACGTGCTCCATTATACGCCGTTCAATGACCACTTCCTCCGGTGATCAGTTGTTGGGTTCTCCAGAAGACTCAGATGAGATAGAGGTGGAATCACTACTGCTAGACTCTGGTGGGGTCTAGACAGTTACATTCCTGACCGGGTTCTGGATCACGGTCATGTTGGTGACAGAATGGACAGATTTCAAAATTAGTGCACGGAAAATAGGAAAACAACAACCCATTATGATGGCTATGAGTAGAATCATTCCAATAAGAGGGGCACATATGCTCAAAATCCATGCAATGGTGGGGTTTTCTCTAAAGAAAATCGTATCCCATGGCCTTTGATTTAAATAGCCTCCAGTGTTTCGTGCGTCTCTATTGGTATTTACAATGCCTTCTTGGATCTCTTTAAGGTTCTTAATTATAACAGTTAAATTACCCAGCCCTTCGGATTAGGATGGAAGATATGTGCAACACCCCTCTCCCACAATGGTGCACACTCCTCCTTGGGAAGCTGTCAGTGAATCTAATGCAACACAATTATCAATGGCAAATTGACGCAACAAAGCAAGCTCATTATTAATAGATCGAAAGCCTAAAATCGTTGCATTAGCCACTGACGCCAGGTCATGTCGTGTAAGTGCTATGAGATAGTTGTTAGCATTCTGTAACTCTGTATTCCAAAATATAGATTTAAAGACTAGCTGGGAGTGTGTAAAAATCTGATGATCATTTGGTAAGGCATAGTACTGGCTTGACAAATCCACTGAATTCATGTTTTTTTAGATGTATGTATCCCGTGAATTTGTGTGATTTGGAAGAAATTAAACTGGTTCCACCACATAAATGACATCATTTAAGACACACACTGCACATCTTCTTTTAAATGAAGGTGCTACTTCTCTTAATCTGAAATTGATGTTGATACTACACTCTGAGGTGGTGCGGCCTTGACTCTGGTGGCATGAATCCATTGTGGCTGGCCCTTGACCTTGATCGCCATTCTGGTCACCAGTAGGACTTGCGTCGGCGGGCCATAGAACGCGGTTCTCCTTCTAAGGCTTTCAGGCTGAGAACCAAAACGTAGTATCCTGGTTGAAAAACATGTGTGGGCATATCAGCTGGGAAGGGAAGAGAATCTACCACCTGCTGAGAATACTTAGACACAAAGGAAAATAAATGCTGAACATAAGTATGTTGCGTCTCTTGTAATTGGGTTAAGTCCAAGGCCGGTTTCTCGTTCAACTGCACCCTTAAAAGAAAGGGACGGGCCATTAGTACTTCATGTGATGACAAACCGATGGTGGTGTTAGGCATTGCTCTAATTGACAAGAGGGTTAGAGGTAATGCTTCAAGCCATTTCATTTGTTTAGATTGATGAATTTTCATCAGTTTGTCTTTTATCGTCCTATTTGTACGTTCTACTTGTCCTGAGCTCTGCGGGTGATATGGGATGTGAAAAGTCCAGTTGATTCCCAAAGCTAAGGCCGATTGCTTAGTTACTCGATAGAGTCGGGCGGTATCCACATTTTGTTACCGTTAAACCTTCCCCACATTTTCCTGGGGTATACGGTATTGCTGTGACTAATTAAAAATCACTTTGAAGGGCTCAGAGGGAGTCGCCAAAATATTGGCTTGTGCCTATACCGCTCAGAAACAGAATAGCAAACATTACATAGGCCTGAGAAGCTGGTTTTGCCTCCAGCTAACAAACTGATGTCATTGTTATGTCAATCCCTGACCGGGATTTCAAGATGGATAAACTCGCTTTTAAAACCGCTTTTAAAACCAACCAGAGCTATTGCAAGAAGAAAACATTCAGCCCTCTCCTATGGCTGCATGCTTTATCTATTCCTTGCTTGCAGTTTATTTCTGCCTTTGATAAGACATCCACACACAACTGCATCCGACGGCGACGACTTTTTTCCCCTCTCTGCAAGCCAACACCTGCTGTTCTCCTCTTTCCTGGACAATGGCTATGCCTGGACTGCTCCTGCTAAGCAAGAGCAAGCCAACTTAGCTGGCACATCAACCAGGCTCAAATATCTGGCAGTCATTTTGCTCTTGGTAGGCGACGTTGAAATTAATCCCGGTCCACAGCCCCCCGATACTGCTAGCCCTGCTAACAACAACAATCTCTTACCCCTGCTAATACAGCTAACTCTAGCACAACCACCGCAGCTAACATCACCCTGGAGCCCGATGTTAACATGGCAACAGAGTATACAGTTATCCTGGCTGATAACTGCCTCTGAACTGACAACTGCCTCACCTTGTGCAGCGCTGCTCCCCCTCGCTCATTTCACCAGCTGGCTTCGTGATGCAGCGTCAGAGGTCCTGGCTACATGCAGCGATACAGTGCTGCTCCAGCAGCCAGACTGCATCTGCGGTGGGGCCGCGCTGAGGGACCAGGCGGTCCTAGCAGCCCCAGGTGTACTTCCAACACCGGCAACTCCAACCTGGGTGCGGGTTGGATGCCTGCGGCCTACAGCTGACCATCTGGATGACGCCGCCACCGAGCCGCCAACCAGCGGTAGCTTAGCAGCGGCAGATACAGCACCGCTCCAGCAGCCAGAGTTCACCTGCAGCGGGGCTGCGCTGAGGGACCAGGCAGTCCTAGCAGCCCCAGGTGTACTTCCAACACCGGCAACTCCAACCTAGGTGCGGGTTGGATGCCCACGGCCTACAGCCAACCAGCAGTAGCTTAGCAGAGGCAGCTACAGCTGCAGCAGATACAGCACCGCTCCAGCGGTCAGAGTTCACCTGTGGCGGAGCCACGCTGAGGGACCAGGCGGTTCTAGCAGCCCCAGGTGTACTTCCAACACCGGCAGTCCCATCTTCGGTGCCGGATGACGCCTCCATCAGTGCCAAAGGTCCCCGATCCAAAGCTTATTGTCCAGCAAACAATGTATCATTAAGACAAAACAATACACAGTTCTTCCAAACAGTAAATCATGTTAAGGTCCTTTGGGACCCAAAAGATAAACCAAAAGGGGTATTTGGGGGACATATTAATATTAGAAGCATGATGTCTAAAACTGAGCAACTGGAAAAACTTGTGGCAGACTCCAACTTGAACTTTCTGGGTCTATCTGAGACGTGGCTAACACCAGCTATTCCCCAAGGCATCATTAACATTGCAGGCTATAACACCTTCAGAAGAGACTGCTCCCATGGTAAAGGTGGAGGAGTGTTGTTATATGTTAAGAACAGCTTACAATGCAGACAACTCGATCTTCTGAAAAATGCCATAGATGTTGGTGTTAAAATCATGCTCTCCTCTGAAATGATTTTTAATGTTATAGTTCTATACAGACCACCCAAAGAGAAGGATATATTTTTAAACAACTTTGCGGAAATTCTCAAAACCTGTAACAACAAAGAACTCATCCTAATGGGAGACTTTAACCTTGATTGGCTTGATAAATCCAGACGTAAAAAACTGAAGGTCCTGGCAGACAAGTAGAGTATTAAACCCAGACTATTAAAAACCCTACAAGAATCACAAAGTCTTCCAAGACATTAGTGGACTTAATCTTCACTAATAGACCTGATCACGTCTCTAAAAGCTATAATCTGATCACAGGTATCGCCGATCACAATCTGACTTTAGTGTCATGACGGTTAAATAAGATAAGATATAGAGCAGCATTTATCCACAAAAAGGATCTGGATTGCTTAGAAAATGAATTAAAATCAATAAAATGGGAGAGAGTGACTGAAGGTGTAAACTGTGAGCTGGCATGTAAGGAGTTACAAGCTATTCTCTCAGAGCTCCTGCTCAAATTCACTAAAAATTTTTTAAGCATAAACAAAGACAGTCTCTGCCATGGTTCACTGAAGAGCTAGGACAGCTAATAAAAAACAAGGATATGGCTCTGAAAAAATCCTTGAAATCTGGGCTAGAAACCAATCGACTAGCTTTTAAAAGCCTCACAAACAAAGTGACCAGACAGTTCAGAAAGGCCAAAGCAAATTTATTTTTAAATATCATTCAACAAGCCAAGGGAAATAGCAAGATAATCTGGAACTGCGTTGACAAACTATCTGGTAGGTAACAGAAAAAAAACAGCACCCTAGAGCTTAGAACGGCCGCTCACAGTACAGTTAGTGATAGCTATGAGGTGGCAAATATTCTTAACACCTTTTTTGTTACCTCTGTGATTGAGTTGGGTAGATCTTTTCTAAACAATACATCATGTACTGTACAAACAACGGACGACTTGGTACTGTATTTTTCTCGTGTAAATGAATCATGTGTTACCAAAATTCTTGCCTCGATGTCAAACTCCAAAGCTAAAGACATCTGGGGACTTGATCCGGCCTTTCTTAAAAAACATAAAGACATATTAGCCCCACCTCTTATGCATATCACTAATCTCTCATTGGATAAGTGTGTTTTTCCATCAGCCCTTAAGTCAGCCATCATAACTCCAGTTTTTAAATCAGGTGACCGACAAGAAGTGACAAATTACAGACCTATTAGTATACTCCCCGCCATCTCCAAAGTGCTTGAAAAAGTGGTTGCAGAACAGTAGAAGTCTACGGAAGACGAGAACGGCCATGTATTTTTTTTTTTTTTTGTGCACTGTTATCTCGTGATAACGACTTATTATTTTGTTATCTCGATATAACAAAGATTGTTTTCTCGTGATAACAAATTAATTATTCCGTTATCTCGATATAACAAAGATCGTTTTCTCGTGATAACGAATTAATTATCTCGTTATCTCAATATAACAAAGATTGTTTTCTCGTAATAATTGTCAAGTCTGATGATTGCGCACTGCTTAATGTGATCGTCTTGATTTCAGCCTACAAGAGCTGCCATGGTCCTGCCAGATGCCTCCTGCTGCTGCTGTTATCATTAGTCACACTTCTACTGTTATTATACACATATGATTATTGTCACATACCGTATATTTCCAAATGGTCGCCCGGTGGCAAATAGCCGCCGGGCACCTAATAGCCGCCAGGGATTTGACCCCATTTTGCGTATGAAACGCCAGTCCGATTAAACGCCGGGGCGATTATTTCCTCATTCATTGCCTCAAGGAGGGACAGCCCTGCAGGCATGGAGAGAGCAGCTCGCGAGGACTGCTTTCTCCATGCCTGCAGGGCTGTCCCTCCTTGAGGGACTGTTTTTATGCATGGGTCGGTGGTGAAGTGGCACACATGACTCATGCTACAGACGGACGGACGGACAGACAACCACGTATCTAAAACAGGTAATACATCTGGCTACATCTTTCCCACATCAAATATCTGTGATCACCTACACCTGCGTGCGTAAAAGTGCACACAATTCCATGTCCTCTCACCACGGATGCTGTGATTTGATGGCCTGGTGGTACTCATTGTAGCTCACTCTTATAAGACCCAATAATAATAATAATATTAATAATAATAATAATGAGCTACTATGGACCTATATGCCATGCCTTTTAATAAAATTACCAGAGGAGTTCGCTGAAAAGCAGGTAATGTCAGCCTGAATTACTCGCGTGCGTCCCTGGTGAAAATCACTGACATACATGGGAAATACGGCTTCTACAGGCTCGCCATAGCTCACTGTCAGGACTCAGGGACCAGAATTGGAGATGGCGGACCGTCCGAATGGCAATATTTCGGTGTGGCGGCCTGTAACCATTGGTTAAATGGCCCGTTCGGTTGGTATTCGGATAACTGGGGCTTTACTGGTATAATGCAATAGCACCACCCTGCGGTGAAACCTGTGTACATGTGTACATGAAAAAAATGATCCACTCTAAACATTTAGAGATTTTTGTACACAAACTCACCCCTACCTTATACAGTATTTTTGCACTAAAAACATACTGGACAGGAACTGTAACCAAATAACGGCCTGGTGCAGGTCAGTGCAAAAAAAATAAAATAAAAGCCTTGAGCAAATAGCCGCCTGGTTCTTCTCCTCTGGTAATTTTATTAAAACGCATGGCATATAGGTCCACAGTAGCTTATTATTATTATTATTATTATTATTATTACTGGGTCTTATAATATTGGGCTACGAGTACCGGGCCATCAAATCACAGCATCCGCGGTGAGAGGACATGGAATTGTGTGCACTTTTACGCACGCAGGTGTAGGTTATCACGGATATTTGATGTGGGAAAGATGTAGCCAGATGTATTACCTGTTTTAGATACGTGGTTGTCTGTCCATCCGTCTGTCCGTAGCACGAGTCATGTGTGCCACTTCACCACCGACCCGTGCGTAAAAGCGCAAACAGTCCCTCAAGGAGGGACAGCCCTGCGGGCATGGAGAAAGCAGCCCTCGTGAGCTGCTCTCTCCATGCCTGCAGGGCTGTCCCTCCTTGAGGCAATGAATGAGGAAATAATCGCCCCGGCGTTTAATCGGACCGGCGTTTAATACGCAAAATGGGGTCAAACCCCCGGCGGCTATTAGGTGCCCAGCGGCTGTTTGCCACCGGGCGACTATTTGGAAATATACGGTATGTGACAATAATCATATGTGTATAATAACAGTAGAAGTGTGACTAATGATAACAGCAGCAGCAGGAGGCATCTGGCAGGACCATGGCAGCTCTTGTAGTCTGAAATCAAGACGATCACATGAAGCAGTGCGCATTAAGCAGTGCGCAATCATCAGACAGCCCTGCAGGCATGGAGAGAGCAGCCCTCGCGAGCTGCTCTCTCCATGCCTGCAGGGCTGTCCCTCCTTGAGGCAATGAATGAGGAAATAATCGACCGGTGTTTAATACACAAAATGGGGTCAAACCCCCGGCTTGACAACGGTGGGGTAGTAGGAGCTGTCTTTCTGGATCTACATAAGGCATTTGACATTGTGAGTCATTCTGTTCTTCTTTCCAAACTAACCAAATTCAAGCTCTCAGATAACATACTTAAATGGCTGCACTCTTACCTGGCGGATCTCTCTCAGTGTGTTAAAATCAAAAACAAATTATCAGACATCCAACCATGTAGTACGGGGGTGACTCAAGCATCGATTCTCGGTCCTCTTTTATTCTCTATTTACATCAATGACCTCCCCACAGTCTGTGACAAAGTAGAAACAATAATGTACGCGGATGACACAGTCTTACTCACCCATGGAAAAAATCATGCTGAAGTAGCTGCCAAATTATCTGAGGCTATGGACAGAGTAGCAGAATGGCTTGATCAATCTTGCCTTACGTTGAATACAGATAAGACAGTGACCATGTATTTTAATAAACAAAGTAAGAAAAGTGTGTATCCCAATGTATTCGTGAAAGGACAAATGATAAAAAATGCTGATGAAGTTAAATACCTAGGAGTTACTCTTGACTCAAATCTGAGCTTTAAGCAACACATTAAAAAAATGGCTCGTACTCATACTCGACGTCCTCCGCTTATCCGGGTCCGGGTCGCAGGGGCAGCAGCCTCAGCAAAGAAGCCCAGACAGTCCTCTCCCCAGCCACTTCCGTCAGCTCTTCCGCGGGAACCCCAAGGCGTTCCCAGGCCAGCCGGGTGATGTAGTCCCTCCAGCGTGTTCTGGGGCGGCCCCGAGGTCTCCTCCCGGTTGGACGCGCCCGAAACACCTCCCAAGGGAGGCGTCCGGAAGGCATCCTTACCAGATGCCCGAACCACCTCAACTGGCTCCTCTTGATGTGGAGGAGCAGCGGCTCTACTCCGAGTCCCTCCCGGATGTCTGAGCTCCTCACCCTATCTCTAAGGCTGAGCCCAGCCACCCTGCAGAGAAAACTCATTTCGGCCGCTTGTACTCGCGATCTCATTCTTTTGGTCACTACCCAGAGCTCGTGACCATAGATGAGGGTTGGAACGTAGATCGACCGGTAAATCGAGAGCTTCGCTTTCTGGCTAAGCTCCCTCTTCACCACAACGGACCGGTTAAGCACCTGCATCACTGCTGACGCCGCCCCAATCCACCTGTCAATCTCCCGCTCCATCCTACCCTCACTCGTGAACAAGATCCCGAGATACTTAAACTCCTCCACCTGAGGAATGACCTTCCCCCTGACCTGGAGTGGGCAATCCACCCTTTTCCGGCTGAGGACCATGGCCTCAGACTTGGAGGTGCTGATTCTCATCCCAGCCGCTTCACACTCGGCTGCGAACCGCCCCAGCGAGAGCTGGAGGTCACTGTTCAATGGAGCTAGGAGGACCACATCATCTGCAAAAAGCAGGGACGAGATCCTCCCATCACCGAACCTGACACCCTCCACCACTCGGCTGCACCTAGAAATTCTGTCCATAAAAGTTATGAACAGAACCGGTGACAAAGGGCAGCCCTGGCGGAGTCCAACCCTCACCGCGAACAGGTCTGACTTACTGCCAGTCACGCGAACCAGACTTATGCTCCTTCGGTACAGGGACTGGATGGCCCTTAGCAAGGGGCCACCAACCCCATACTCCCGGAGCACCCCCCACAGGATGCCCCTGGGGACATGGTCGTAAGCCCTCTCCAAATCCACAAAACACATGTGGACTGGTTGGGCAAACTCCCATGTCCCCTCCAGCACCCTGGCGAGGGTAAAGAGCTGGTCCAGGGTTCCGCGTCTGGGACGAAAACCACATTGCTCCTTCTCAAACTGAGGTTCAACTATCGACCGGACCCTCTTCTCCAGAACCCTGGAGTAGACCTTACCGGGTAGGCTGAGGAGTGTGATCCCCCCAGTAGTTGGAACACATCCTCTGGTCCCCTTTCTTGAAAATGGGGACCACCACCCCGGTCTGCCACTCCAGAGGCACTGCCCCCGATGTCCACGCAATGTTGCAGAGGCGTGTCAGCCAGGACAGCCCTACAACATCCAGAGCCTTGAGATATCCTGGACGAATCTCATCCACCCCCGGGGCTCCGCCGCCTCGGAGTTGTTTCACTACCCCAGCAACTTCTGCCCCAGAAATTGGACAACCCGCCCCCGAGACCCCCGTCTCTGTTTCCTCATTGGAATACGTGTTGGTGGGATTGAGGAGCTCCTCAAAGTATTCCTTCCACCGCCCGACAATGTCTCCAGTTGACGTCAGCAGCTCCCCGCCCCCACTGTAAACAGTGTGAGCAAGTTGCTGCCTTCCCCCCCTGAGGCGCCAGATGGTTTGCCAGAACCTCTTTGGAGCCAATCGATAGTCTTCCTCCATGGCCTCACCGAACTCCTCCCACGCCCGAGGTTTGGCCTCCACGACTGCCGCCGCTGCGCTCCGCTTGGCCCGCCGGTACCCGTCAGCTGCTTCCGGAGACCCACAGACCAACCATGCCCTGTAGGCCTCCTTCTTCAGCCTGACGGATTACCGCCATGACTGGCCCCAGCGGCCTTGCGGCCACAGCTCGCAACCACCACCTCGACAATGGCAGAGTGGAACAAGGCTCATGTTTTGAAATTTAACATCCTCAATTTCCATCACATTAGGAGCTCTTTAACAACTGAAGCTGCCAAAATGTACCTGAATGCAATGATCCTTCCTTACATGAGTTACTGCATGCCATGCTGGACGCAGGCCAACCAAACCACATTAAAGCCGATCAAATCCCTGTATGGACAGGCCCTAAAAATACTGGACAGGAAACCAAGACAGTACCACCACTGCAACAACCAAATACAACCTACTAAGTTTTGATAATCTGATTACCTCCTCATATATTCGTTTAATAAAATAATTCACAATGTTGCCCCCCCCCCCAATTGAAAAAATATGTTAAAGCCTGTTCTGAGCAGAGAACAAGGGCATTAAGATCTGCATCGAGAGGGGACTGCAAGGTTCCACAAAGAAACTCTGCTTTTGGTCAATCCTTCTTTTCTGTCAAGGCCATCAGAGTATGGAATAGGCTTCCCAGTGACATGAAAATTAATGCAAATCATAAAAGCTTCTGCCTTGTCACAAAAAAATGGCTCCTAAATAATCAGTGTTGCCAACACTAGGTGGTGCTGTCTGATTTCCTGCCAGTGTTTTTTTGTTTTCTGTTCTTTGGTCCTGTATATACTTAGAATGTTACTATTGTTCACTGTTACCTCAGTCCTGCTTTACTAGAACTTTAGCTTCTGTAACTCTTAATTACCATTGCTGGTATTTGATTTCCCTCTGCTACTCCGAACTACCATGGTTGGTACCTAAAAAGAAACTGTAAGATGTCAATATTGTCTTTTCATTGTAAACTTAATACTTTTCATCAGCACTTTACTTTACTTTACTGTTTAAAAAAATAATAATAATAATTAAAGCTGCAAGCAGCTGTGACCGGGCCCTCGCTCTCCTGCGCTATCGGGGGGCCAGCAGCACGCATCACTGAAGCGGTTATGTGAAAACTCAGAGTAACTTAACCCTGACGTGGTGTGACGTTTCATCTTCCTACTCCAAGAAAATCCCTATGGGGAGGGGTTTTTGAAAATTTCAAGGGGGACTATAGAGGCATTTTGTCCCCCCCATGGGCAACGGCCCTATCAGATGTAAGAGCTCGCCATTCTTGACCTGTGTATCAATTTCGTGAGGATATGAGGTCGCTGAAGCCATCAAAAAGCCAACTGATTTGGTGGCGAGGGCGGCGTCATAGCCGCCACACCCCTTGACATAGAGAAAAGCTTTTAATAACTTTTGATCAGCATGGTCTCAGGGGCTGAGGCTGCTGAGCAACCAGGGGCTGCGGGGAGACCCAGAGCAGGCATTGGTGGTGTAAATGTGGTGCTTACTGGCCACTTTATTAGGTACACCTGTGCAATCTAATACAATCCAATACAACAGCTCTGCCACACATTGTACGTTTACAAAGCTTTTACATTTTCAGCTTTTGTCAGAAAGGTGATTATTCTACTTTATTAGTGAGGTCGTAGTGGGTGGTGTTGGTGTACTGGAGTGCAATATATTTAAAAGTGTTCCACTATTAACAAAAAAATAATTTGGGACCAGGCTACAAATAGGGGCAGGCTACTGTTTGAAGGAGGCTTTTAATAAAAGAAAAAAAAAATCACAGCCAAATTTGAAAATACAAATACTGTATTTTTTTTTAAATTGAAACAGCAGAAATATTTATGTAAACTTGTCTTTACAGTAATGTTTTTTTTTTTTCTAGTATTACAAATAAAGTACTGTATTATTTACAGTAACAAACTTTACTTTAACAGTAAAAATAGTTTTTGGTGTTTTTGTAAATCACCACTATTTACTATTTACTACAGCACAGTGTACTAGTTGTCCTGCCTTGAATCAGTGAATCATCTCATCCTCTGCCCCATCTGCAGCCACCGTGATGCCACACATGTTAGAAGACAACATGCCACAAATTAATTTGAAAACTAAGCTACATTCGTAATTATGACTTTTTATCTCACATTTTTGATTAGGAATGGCGATTTTTTTCCATTACTGGCGAAAATGGGCTTCCATAGATAAAAAGATGGTTACGGTAAAAATATCAGTGCCAGAGGCGGTCCTGGCTAGTTTTACGCCCTGGGCGAACCATCCCTCGGCGCCCCCCCCAACTCCCCAACCCCCCACCTCTCCCCACCCCCCACGGTACGATACCAGTGAAAGTATCATGGTTCTGAGTAGTATCACGAAACCACGGTAAGAATGAGGCAGATGTGCCTTTTGTCATTTATAAAAAGATAAATCACTTTTCTATAATACATAACTGATATTTCAATGGAATAAATTACTTATTGACTTATTCATACTTCAAAAACAGCATCAATAAGTGATTAACTCTATGGGCCCTAGGAGTTTTTGGGGTATTTTTACTGCCTTTACTTTTAAGCTCATATCACAGTCATTATAAAGGCTACATACACATGCAATATCTTGTTTTTTTTTTTCAGGACAATGTGGGCTATCCAGATTTGCCATCATTTCATGTCCTTCTATGTGCCTGTATTTTATATAAATTTTTATATCAATGAAAAAAAAAACAAATCCGTGTTACTAAATTCTTACATTTTTACATGTATCTCAGCATAGCAAGTTGGAAAATGACATATTCTGCCATATCTGAAGAGGGGAGACTCTCTGGAATCTGGCAATTAAAAACCATGATCACTCTTCGAAGTGCAGACCACTGATGGATTGGGGGGCTTCATGATGGGGAAGGCTATGGGACAGTGGTGTCCTGTAGCCCTCCATGCTGCCCCCCAGCCCATCCTTATCTGTCCTCCAATTTTAAAGCACCACACACACCTACATCTTTGGGGACAGATGGGAACAGGTTCCAGGTGCCTTATGGCTGCACGGGCTGCAGGACAGCAGTGTGCTGTAGCCATCAGCCTTGCCCCCACCTGTCTCCTATGTCCCTCAATTTTAATGCACCACATCACACTTATGGGCACTCACATTCACATTCACAGTGTAGGGTTAATGTTTCTCCGTCAGGGATTAGAGAATCATAGTAAGAGGGGGCGTGGTGGGTTTACACACACTGTAGATATGCATGGCATGGCTTGTGGGGCCCGGCCCTCCTGGGCTGAGGGTTGGAGCCAGGGAGCCCATTTACATCATGATAGGTGTCGCTGGGTTCCCGGTGTCGGGGGGTCCCGTGGCCCTGTGGCGGGTGGGCCGGGTGGCGCCCTGGGGGCTCTGTGGGTTCCTGCCAGAGTTCTGCCTCCTGACCGGCTGTGGTTTTTGGGCCCTCTGCTAGGGGGGTCCCAATGGGGGATTGACTGCTCGTGATGGGCCGCTCTCTCCTGTGTTTGGTGGGGGCCCATCCTGGGGGGTTCGGGCGGGGGGCCCTTCGCAGTCCCCTGGATCCCGGTGCGCTGGGGGCATATGCCTTGCGGCATTGCTGCCTCCTTGCCTGCCTCTGGTGGTCGGGGGTGGGTGGTGGTTGGGGGGGGGGGGGTCCGCGTCAGGCGGTGGGTGGGCGGGCCCTCCTGCCCCGCCCGTCTGGGGTGGGTCTCTGGCTCTCTGGGGGTGCCGGCCATTGCCGCCCTGGGTCCTTGGGCCTGCGTGGTGTCCTGCGGCCTCTGCGGCTCCCTGGGTGTGGGGTCTAGGCGCTCCTGCGGTCTTGGGGTGCCATACCATACAACACATTGGGAGGGTTCAAATACACGCATGCATGTTCGATACTTCAGCTCTGTGACGCATCGCAAAGAACCGATGGAATCACTTAAAAGGGGCCCACTTGCTTCTCAAACCTACCACACTGCGCGCGCAACTCTTCTCCACAATCGGGCTTTCCTCCTCCACCAGGAGTCTCACATTTTTGGTGTTCAGTATAGACTTCTCTTTTGTTTTTGTTTTTCAGTACAGTACAGTAGACATGTATATGTTTATTTTTATTTTTGATAATCTGTATGGAGCACAACCACCTCAAGGCCACAATACATCAGTTACACTGCCTGTTTCTCCTCTGTTTGTTTGTTTGTTTTTCCTCCTTCTTCTCCGCATGCACTGTCGCTATATAACTCAGGACTTAAGCACCTGCCCCTCAATCCCCCCTGCTTGTTCCTTACTTTCCCCTTGACACACTTTGGTGTATCACAGCCTTCTCTGGCTCATATTAGGAAGTTTTTTCCAATAAAGGCTGATAGGCTAGTCTCCAGGGAGGGTGGGTGACGGTCACAACCACGCATTATGGGTATTAAATACTTGACTGCAAGATTAACAGTGCATCAGTCTTCATAAGAAGCTTACACCCTTTTTTGGCGCTAAGCTACGAAGACCAATGCAGACAGGTAGAAAAGGAAAAAAAAAATATATATATATATATATATATATATATATATATATATATATACATATATATAAGATGATGGCGGACATGATTGCCAGTATTTTTTCATTATTGCAAGAAATTCCATTGACTCATTCACAAGTCAAAAATGTGTTTTATCTGAAAGAAACATGCAATATTCACATCTAAGATCATAGAAAAATAGTCAACCAAGTGCAATGATGTCTTTCAAGATAATATTTGCCACTTTGTTTGCTGGGGGGGGGGGGGGGGGGGGGGGCACATGTCCCCCTCAATGTATATGGTGACTACGGCCCTGTCATTCATGCATAATTAGGCTGCAGTTGTCTGGGTGCGCAAAGGTGAAGTGGCTGGTCTTGTCATACAAAGTTTGATGGAGTGTCAACTGGACAATATGGAGATATTTGCATCTTGAAAGCTGGACTACAAATGTGGATAGACAGGGAGAAACACATGCAACCCTAAGACGTGGTAAGATACAATATTCCTCACTATATGAAGTGACTGATAAGAAGATCTGTATAATGGGTTGTTTTTTAGGGTTTTTTTTCAGGTTTTTATTTTGTAGACAATTAATCTATATTTATAGCATGATGGGATGACAGCACAATGATGTGTGGTATCATTGGAAAGCTCTGCTCCTGCGCTTTCATGTGATATGCGTGGTATTTCTGTGCAATGCTGCATTCGCGAGTAATCCATCCAAGAGTAACGTGTGTGCAGAGCTGTATGAAAGCTCTGTTATACATCATTTTAGTGTAACTTTATGGTCTTGTAGGAAAGCTATGATTCCACTGTTTCACGTGATATGCGTGGCTTCTCGCTATGACACACGGTCACGAAGAAAATCCACAGAGAAGAACAGGTGTGAATTTGGACGGACTATGCATCGTCACAAACTCAGTGCTTTGGTTATAAATTATGTCGGGCTCGGTTCGGGTTTGAACAGAAATATGCGGCTGTGCCACACTCTAACTCACACACACAAACACATGGAAAACCGGACATTATCAGTTTATAAAAAAAACCTGGACGCCCCGGACGGGATGTGAGAAGTGGACATGTCCGGGCAAAAGAGGACGTTTGGTCAGCCTGATGCCGTTAATGTTACCTAACACAAAGAGAAATGTCAACGGCTCATTTCTTCTCTGACACGCCACATACCTGTGTGCCGCCACGGCTCGGTTGTCCAGGTACTGGGCAGTCATGACACCAACGAAAGAGGAAATTACTGGACCTGGAGACGGTAAGCCGTTATCTTGCGTTTGTCATGTTCCCTCCTTTTGTGAAGGTCTTGTTGCCGTCCTCTGCATACCAGGCGTCATATGCCCCGCAGCGTATTCCCCCGACATTTGTTCAGAATATTTCAAAACGTCTACCTTTAAATGAACACTGAAGTTGCGTCTTGTCGCCATCTTATCTGTTTACAATCAGCTGAGAGTGCGCAACTGTGCATGTGCAGTCTCTTGTTTTTATGTCGGTAGCGTCAGGGGCAGCCAAAGACCACCTGGTGGCAAGATAGTTATCTACCAGCGTTTATAAACAAAAGAATATTGATCATGGCCGAAATAAAGATAAAGATAGATAATGTACAGTTAATGCGTTCAAGGTCTTCTGACTCTTTAAAAGTTGACATGGTGTCTGTAGCTCAAAGTATGAGGTACAAGAAGAGGTTGAAAGTTGATGAGTTTTGAAGAGGATTTGAAGATTTTCCAATTTATTTCCATTCACACTAATCAGACTGCCGCCAGAGCGCCACCTATTGGCCGATTTGCACCGAATTTTGCACAAACCCTCATCGGGCCATGGAACATAATTAGCGAAAGTGTTGTGGTAATCCGACTGTATTTGTTCCAGATATGAAAGATTGTCTGTTTTGAAAACAATGTGCAGGAATTTGTTGTTTTATATTTTGGGCGTTTTTTGGACAAACAAAATTCTTATAATAACTTTTGGTCAAGACGGTCCACAGATGCTTCATGCAAAGTTTGGTGCAAATCAGTCAAATCGCCTAGGAGGAGTTCGAAAAAATAGGTTTTTCATTTTTCGCAATTTTGCAAATGGAAATTTAATGTAAAAGTGGGCGTGGCTTACATCACACAATTCAGCTGAATTCAGGGAACACTGAGATGTAAAGTTTCAAAACGTGCGACATGTTATGTGGGAGTTGTGGGCCAGAAATGCTTTTGCATTGAAAATAGCGCCACCTGCTGGTCATTTTTGGTGTGTGAGTTACAGGGGCCAGTCTATACCACCCCTATCAATTTCATTTCCATAAGTGTTATGGTGTTGGCACAGTGCCAAATATTAAGTTAGACTGCCACCACAGCGCCACCTAGTGGCGGATCGGTAACTTCTTTTTCAGATATCCTCAGGAGAGCACTGACAATAATTGTTCTAAGTTTCATGTTAATCCGCCTAACCGATGTGGAGATATAAAATACTTCAATTTAAAGAGCGCCACCTTGTGATCATCGCCTGACATTTTGCACAGAGCCTCAGGGGCTCATGGGGAAGTAGTTCACTGAGTTTCATGTCATTCGGACACACCATTGTGGAGATATGCAACACTTTCTGTTTTGTACCAAATCTGCAGGAACCTCCTATTTAATAACTTCAGTATTCTTTGGAATATCAAAATTCTTTTAATAACTTTTTGTCAGAAGAGTCCACAGATGCTGTGTGCAAAGTTTCATGCAAATCGGTGAAATTGCCTAGGAGGAGTTCGAAAAAGTAGGTTTGCGTCATTTTGCGCATTTGTGAAAAAAAAACATAGGCGGAAATGGGCGTGGCCTATATCACAAGATTCAGCACAATTCACTGAACGCGTGGATATAAGGTTTTTGAATGTGCCATAAAGTATATGGGAGTTATGAGCCAAAACGCACTTTCCTTGATTATAGCGCCACCTAGTGGTGGAAATTCAGGACGACAACAGATTATAAAATTTTTCGCCAGACCAAATATGTGTGCCAAATTTGGTGAGTTTTTGAATTTGGGAAAGGGGACAAATTGGGGATTATATTCTCGGAAGAAGAAGAATAATTAAAGCTGCAAGCAGCGTTGGGCGGGACCTCGCACTCGTGCCCGTTTCGGCCCCCAGCTTATGTCGTCATGATGAATAGTTTTCTCATTAACAGTATGCCTTCATCTCTCACCACTTTCAAGCCACAGTCTTTTGAAATGTTGAAATGAAAATGGAATATTTTCCTCAATAAACTCTGGCACCTAAAGGGTTAAAATGGAGATTGTGCCCCTGTCATGTCTACATGTAAGATTTAGACACACACACACATCATGTTTCTGTGAGTTTGTGTGTGACAGCGGTTGCCATGGTGATGAAGTAGGTGCACCTGGCAGAAGAGCAGAGAGAGACAGACAGAACACAGAGAAGAGAGCTCTTTTAGAGGAGATTTAACTCCTCAAACAAGTTCTTCCCATTCCCAAACCGCTGGTCCAATCATGAAAATAATGTGATGGTGAGACAGATAAAGTTATACAGAAGATCTGTTTAGCAGCAGTTGAGCTGTCATGTGTGCGTCTTTAAAGCCGATACAATAAACGGTGTAGGAGGAGATGTTTTTTTAAGAGCATGTTTGAGGCAAAATCTTACTTTGAAAGGGCAAATAGCTCACTTCCTGTTGGAATTAGGTCATGGGTGTCAGCGCGTGATTTGTACGTCAAACACACCAGTTTTGGTTTGATCTTGATACGACATTCCTACGGGCTGCAGTGGCCAGTTTAGTGCACCTATGTGGCGCTGGAGAGCCCATTTTGGCACTGTAGGGGTTAATAATGTGTGTGTTCTGTTTCAAATGAAGTGTCTGTGTGTGCAGCCGTTGTCATGGCGATTAATGACTTGCCTGCACCTGAGGTGCACACAGAGAGCTCATGAGAGAGCAGATCAGCAAAGGCTGTTTATAATGGGTTTTAACTCCTCAAACAAGTTCTTCCCATACCCAAACCGTTGGTCCAATCAAGAAAATAAAGTGATGGTGAGAGACAGCCACTTCTCGTGAACACACGTGTCGTGTTTTATATTTCTACAGTGAAAAATGTGGTCAGAGGAGCGAGTTTAAAATGTGTTGCACCCCTGCTGTTTCCAGAAATTTCTCCTCTGAGTTTACATGGGAGTGAATGAGAAAAAAATCGGCGCTCTCTTCGCTTTGGAGCCACTCAGCAAAAATGTGTACGTGTGAGAGATTCCATGTCAACATATCTGTGAGCTGGACAAATTTTCCTACGTTTTGTGGTATAAATTGTGTCTGTACAGTGAAAATTGTGGCCATGGCAGCGAGTTAAAGACAAAAGTTTTAGACGATTTTTAGAGCCTCTCCACTCTAGCTCACAGCATTCCGTGCAATACACACCCATTGTAAACTGAGAATTTCTCCACTTTTGCTCATGGTACTTTGAGAGGCACAGATGAAAAATGGTAAAAGATATGAAAAAGATGAAAACATGAGTGAATAGATGAGACCTGTGGCAACATTTGAGAGTTGGAATGGAGTCTGTAGCACAAAGTATGGAGACGCTGTAAAGGCTAGAAAAAGCCCAAAGATTGGTCTCTTTCTCCCTCCCCTGCTGCCATTCATTTACTATGGGACAGCTTTCGAAGATCGTCAGGACGTTTTTCTGACATCTCACCTTTAGGAGGCCATAAAATCCAAACTAAGCGAGTAATGAAAAAGTTATAAATAAGATCTGATTAGAAGGAGTTGATCTGTCATCTGTGCAAGTTTGAAGCCGATAGGATAAACAGTGTATGACAAGAAGATTTTTTAGGAAAGGCAGTTTTAAGGCAAAATCTTACTTTGAAAGGGCAAATAGCTCACTTCCTGTTGGATTTAGGTCAGGGGTGTCAGCGCGTGATTTTTAGGGCCTCATGAGAAGAACACGGCAGTTTTGGTTTCATGTTTCTACGACCTTCCTACAGCCCGTAGCGGCCATTTTTGTGTGCCTAGGTGGCGCTAGAGAGCCCATTATGGCACTTTAGGGGTTGATTTCATGATTTTCTAAAATTTTTCACCGGTTCTGATGTGCGTGCCAATTTTGGTGAGTTTTTCAGCATGTTTAGGGGGTCAAATTCCAGTTCAAAGAGGCGGCGGGAGAAAGAAAGAATAATAAACGCACCAAAAACAATAGGGTCCTCGCCTATGGCGAGGACTGCTCTGTGAGCAGTCCTCTGCCTCTAGGCTCGGTCCCTAATAATTAAAGCTGCAAGCAGCGATGAACGGGCCCTCGCACCTTCACTCAACTCGGGGGGGCTGGCAGGACGTCTTCTGACGTGTCAATTCATTTCTGTCAAAGTTAGACATCGCATGCAGGAGTGACTTTGCATATCTTTGATACAGTGCTGGAATGACATATTTCACATTTTGTATCACTTCCTCTTTCCACTAGAGGGAGTTGGAGAGCGCAGTAATTATACATCATGTTTTTGTACATCAAATATACACCACAGCATTTAACTTTCAGATAAATCAAAAGATAAGTGTTTGAGACCTACTTCCTGTCACCACTAGCTAACACTATGAGTATCAGGAAATATGGTCATATAAATGTTTTCAGGGCAGAACTAATATGAATCATCTGAAGTTTGATGGAGATCAGAACATTTATGGCAAAAATATATAGCAATTTCCTGTTTCATGGCGAGACCTCAAAATTAAACCCTCTACAGCATGTATTGACACTAATGATATGTCATGTTTGTGTACATCAAATACACACCACAGCACTGAAATTTCAGGTTAATCCAAAGATAAGTGTCTGGTAAGAAGTACTTCCTTTCACCACTAGGTGGCGCTATGACTATCACAGAATATTGTCATATAAATGTGTTCAGGGTGGGACAAATATGAATCATGTCAAGTTTGGTGGACAACGGACCATTTACTCCAAATTTATAGCAATTTCCTGTTTCATGGCGAGACATCAAAGGTAAACCCTCTGCAGCACATGTAGACGCTAATGATATGTCACGTTTGTGAACATCAAATATAGACCACAGCATTTTAATTTCAGGTGAATCCAAAGATAAGTGTCTGATAAAAAGTACTTCCTTTCGACACAAGGTGGCGCTATGATTATCAGGCAATATGGTAATGAGAATGTGTTCAGGGCGGGACTAATATGAATCATGTGAAGTTTGGTGGAGATTGGACCATTTATGCCAGAGCTACAGCAATTTCGTTTTTCATGGCGAGACCTCAAGATTCAACGCTCAGCAGCGGGCGCGCCATTCAACATTGGGCAAATCCTGTGATAACTTTTGCTCACGCTTACATACACCAAGTTTGGAGCCAATCTGATTAAATCTGTAGGACAAGTTCGTTAATTTACAAGCCCTGGAAATGGGCAAAAACGCACAAAAGTGGCACAAGTAAATTCAAAATGGCGGACTTCCTGTTGGGTTTGGAGCATGGCTCCAAGAGACTTTTTTGTACGTAATAGAGTGTTACAGGTGCCTACCAAGTTTAATACATGCAGGTCAAACCAGCTTTGGGGGCTGCTTAATTGAAATATTCTCCCTTGTTCCTTCAAAACAACATCGTGTTTGATGGTGAACAAGGCGGCGCCACGGTGACAGGGTTTGATTAAAACTAAAAAGCTTCATTTTTAAGAATCATCAAGGTCTAAGGACTTAGACCAGCAAGTTTGAGGTCAGTCTGATTAACCTGCTAGAAGTGGGACATCAAAGAATGTATAAAGTAGCTTTCTGTTGCCAGAAGGTGGCACTATGGCGGTGATTCAAAATTCCTCTGTTAATGTGTTCAGGGCTGGACTGTCATCATATGTGTGAAGTTTTGCCAAGATATTCCCACGTGGAGTCAAGTTACAGCAACGTTTATCATCATGGCGAAACATCAAAGTTCGCCGCCAGGCCGTGGCCACATCCTTCGACGAAAATTCACAGTTTCCACAATAAAGCATCATCAACGTCTTATGACTTTTTTCACCAAGTTTGAAGTGGATCTGGTCAAGTCTGTAGGAGATGTACATTAAAGTCTAAAACATGACATTTCCCATTGCCAGTAGGGGGCGCTATGTTTATCTCTAATTATTGACATGTAGATGTGTTCAGGGCGGGACTGGCATCAATCCTGTGAAGTTTGGCCAAAATTGGACCATGTATGCTGGAGTTATAAACTACTTCCTGTTTAATGGCGACACCCCTAACTTTGACGCCATCCCACGGTCACACGCATTGATGAAAACTCCAGCTTTTGATAACTTTTCATCTTCAAGGTCTTGGGATGGGACAGACCAAGGTTTGAAGTCGATCGGATGAAATCTCTAGGACTAGTTCGTTCATTTATGACCCCTGGAAATGGCCAAAAATGCACCAAAATTGCACAGTAAATTCAAAATGGCTGACTTCCTGTAGATACATAGAAACATCCCAGCAGGCTGTGCTTTGCAAGCATACAAAAAAGTTTCACGCATGTGAAAATTATTTTTCATGCATGTGTTTCATCTCCGCTGCTACAACTCCATCCTTGGGGAAAAACTGTTGTGCGTTTTGTGCAACAGGTGGATGTAGTAGTCTACTGGTAGAACAGAGAGAGAGCTAAGTAGTAGTAGTAGTTGAAGTACAGTAGAGCAGGGCAGAGAGATGGAAGCAAAATATATTAAACCCAGTGTTAATACAGCAGAACTGGAGAGAGGGGTGAAAATAAATAGAGGTGGGCATGGCTCAAGTAGGGCGCAAAATTATAGACGGAGAATGATTAACAAAGATTGCTGCTGCCCTGACACTGTCATTTTTGTGTAGGAATAAAGCTACAATAGATGACATATGTTGTTTTAATTAATAAATACAGTGTGAATAAAGATTACATAACATAAAAATAACTGCAGTCTTTGTTATTTGATAGCCGCTTAAATTAAACAATTTTTATAGGGCAAGTAAAAACTGACTTCGGGCAAGTAGATCTCTGACCAACTTGCCCGACCGGGCAAGGGAAAAAAAACCTTAGCGTTGAACCCTGCTTACACTTCCAGTATACAGGTAGGCACCCAACCCACGTATGTATTTTTCCAAAAAGTAGAAGCTGAATACATGCCCAATAGTTCAAGGTCTTCTGACTCTTTAAAAGTTGACATGGTGTCTCTAGCTCAAAGTATGAGGGACAAGAAGAGGTTGAGAGTCGATGAGTTCTTAAGAGGATTTGAAGATTTTCCAATTTACTTCCATTCACACTAATTAGACTGCCACCAGAGCGCCACCTATTGGCCGATTTGCACTGAATTTTGCACAAACCCTCATCGGGCCATGGAACACAATTAGTAAAAGTGTTGTGGTAATCCGACTGTATTTGGTCAAGATATGAAAGACTGTCTGTTTTGAAAACAATGTGCAGGAATTTGTTGTTTTATATTTTGGCCGTTTAATGGATGATCAAAATTCTTTTAATAACTTTTTGTCAGGAGCGTCCACAGATGCCACATGCAAAGTTTGGTGCAAATCGGTCAAATCGCCTAGGAGGAGTTCGAAAAAGTATGTTTTTCATTTGTCGCGATTTAGCGAATGGAAAGTTACCGCAAAAGTGGGCGTGGCTTACACCACACAATTCAGCTGACTTCAGAGAACACGTAAATAGAAGGTTTAACAATGTGCGACATATTATGTGGGAGTTATTAGCCAAAAAACGCTTTTGCATTGAAAATAGCACCACCTGCTGGTCATTTTTGGTGTGTGAGTTACAGGCACCAGTCTTTACCACCCCTATCAATTTTATTTCCATAAGTGTTATGGTGTTGGCACAGTGTCAAATATTAAATTAGACTGCCACCAGAGCGCCACCTAGTGGCGGATTGGTAAGTCCTTCGTCAGATATCCTCAGGAGGGCATTGACAATAATTATACCAAGTTTCGTGTTAATCTGCCCAACCGATGTTGAGATATAAAATACTTCAATTTAAAGAGCGTCACCTTGTGGTCATCACCCGAAATTTTGCACAGAGCCTCAGGGGCTAATGGGGAAGTGGCAACCTGAGTTTCATGTCATTTGGATACACCAATGTGGAGATATGCAGCACTTCCTGTTTAGAACGAAATCTGCAGGAAGTTGCTATTTAATAACTTGAGTATTGTTTGGAATATTGAAATTCTTTTAATAACTTTTTGTCAGGAGGGTCCACAGATGCTGTGTGCAAAGTTTCATGCCAATCGGTGAAATTGCCTGGGAGGAGTTCAAAAAAGTAGGTTTGTGATATTTTGTAAATTTGAGGAAAAAAATGGTAGGCGGAAATAGGCGTGGCCTATATCACCAGATTCAGCACAATTCACTGAACGCGTGGATATAAGGTTTTTGAATGTGCGACAAAGTATATGGGAGTTATGAGCCAAAACGCACTTTCCTTAATAATAGCGCCACCTCATGGTGGAAATTCAGGACGACAATAGATACATTGTATTGTGTATATATATATATATATATATATATATAAATAATCGGGAGAAAAACAATAGGGACCTCGCAGGTCTGTGACCTGCTCGGGCCCTAATAAACAGCGCGATTACAATAGGGTCCTCACGGATGACTTCGTCGTCGCTCGGGCCCTAATAATTTCCATAGGCATTACATTGGCACTCTGTAGGCAATGTTGAATATTTATAATAGGTTAAACAGCACTTTATATAAGCACAATAGGTGCATTTTACCTCATTGTAAACTTAATACTTTTCATCAGCACTACACTTTACTGTTTAAAAATAAATAAATAAATAAATGAGAAATTTCATAGGCATTGCATTGGCACTTTATGTAGGCAACATTGAATATTTATAGTAGGCTTAACAGCACTTTATATGGGCACACTAGGTGCATTTTGCCCTGCACTTTACACCAGAAATAAGTTTTTAGATTGTGTACGTATGTATGTATGTATGACACTGTGTGGTGTGCTGTACATATTGTGTGGTATCATATGCCGTATAGCATTATGTAGCATGCAGCGTGTGGGGCATACATGTGCATGTCACGTGAGATTCTTATATATGTATTATGATGTGTCTGTATCTGATGTTGTGTGCTTCTTTGTGTTCATTGTGGATTGTGTATTTTGTTGTGTTTCATGTTTTATCTTAGAGGACTACAGATGGAAATTAGCCTTTCGCTAAATCTGGTGCAAACATATTTTTGTTTGTAAACAACTAATGTATGTGCTTGCTGTTCTTTTTATAAACTAAACTAAACTAAGAATACTGAAAAATAACAACAAAACATGTACAATATTAACAATTTTTATGAACAAATATTTAAAAAAGTGCAAATGCAGCAGTCAACCAAACAGAAGGAAATAACAACAAATTGTCTGTGGGCTACAGTCCACTTCCAAAAAAGTAACAATAAATAACAGCGGTAACGATAATGTGTGCTATACAGCGTACCCTCAGACCGCAACGGGTACTGTCCGATGTTTTATTTTTATAACGTATCAACATAAATCAAATAAATTAATACACAGCTCTACAGCATCCAGTACTAGGGCTTATCAAATAAGAAAAACAGAACAATAAATAACAAGGCATGACTGAAAATGGGCATATATGATCCTATCCTGAGAAGCAACGGGAAATAGCCTACAGTTCGTTGGTTTATTTTTAGAGCCTACCTTTAGTTTGAAAAGCTCACCCTCTCCAAGTCTGAACTTTTCTGTCCGTCACAGCAGGCTACTCCTCATAGAAAATTACATAAAAACAAAGTATAATGATAACTATAGTAGCATCCTACGCTTCAAAACTATTCAAGGTTTTTCGCCAGAAAAAACAGCATGTTTACTTTTTCCAGCTGGAGCAGGGCACGTAGTGGATTGACAACTTTGGCCACGGTGCTGAACATTGGCTCTGATGGAGAGCTTGTGGCACAAACGCACAGGTAATTTCGGGCAGCCCTCGACATCAGAGGAAAACGCCTGGCTCCATCACATTTCCACCAGAGAAGGGGGTCTTCGTCTCCCTGAATAACAGGCTCGTGACAGTAGGCAGTTATCTCTGCTCCTGCTCGCTCCTGTATGGTGCCGACCGGACCTGCCACTGCATCGGCTCTTCTTTGAAGGAGACTACCCAGAGTCATCTTCTTTTGGGTGCTTCAGGTTGCGCTTCTCCCTCCTCCACTCTGATGGCCACTGGACCTGCTGCTGCTTCCAGAAGTTGTGAAGTTGTGTTTTTTTTTTTTTTTTTTGCAACCAACTGGCTTGATGCGCAGCTTGCTATCTTTTCTTCTCTTTCTCACGTCCGAGCTGTCATGTGTCGATGTCACATCCAAACACTTTATCAAATGTCATCTCCCAACAACAGTTAAGGGCAGTTATAAGAGAAACATTATAGCCTACTATTAGTTTTAAATTTTAATTGGTATTAAATTGAAAACTCAACCACACATACATAGGTGCAAGCACTCATTATTTAGGCCTATAGGCCTATATGGGCGGCAGATTGATTGATGAGAAACTGATAGTGTTGCTATTTTTAGATACCGCGGGATACCTTCTTACTGTATTATCGCCCAACCCTATTACTTGAGATGTAAAGGGTGTACCATTATCTGAATCAATGCCTGAAGGTATCCCATATGTTGCAATAATATGTTGTATGTACATCAAGCATTTGACTACTGTTTGTGCATTTTTCTTCCTAGTAGGAAATGCTTTGGGCCATTTGGAAAATCTGTCCACTATTACCAAAAGATATGAATAACATCCGCATTTTGGCATATGCGTAAAATCTATTTGCAATGACTGAAAAGGTCCTGCAGGTATGGGAAAATGGTCATGTTTGGGCGGATTTACATGTGGATTACAACGGGCACAGATTAAACATCTCTGAATAAATCTCCTGACTTGTTTTTCCAACCCTATTGCAAAAAACAATCTCGAAATGTAGTCTGTCACTGCCTTGTAATTAACATGTGTTGCACCATGTACGTAGGAGATAAGAGTATCATATCCCGATTTGGGTAAAACTATGCATTTATCTCTAAATTTCCATAGACCATCAGCATCTTTGTAGCATTCTTTTTTCTGCCACAGTCTTATTTCCACTTCAGGAGCTTGCTTCTGAAAATTACTCAAATCATTTTTTTTTTTCAATTTGTATGGCAACCACCATATTATTAAACCAAGGTGGAAATGGGGCGTTTATGGTAAGTAAGTAAAATTTATTTGTATAGCACTTCTCACAGAGAGGACTCACAAAGTGCTTCACAGGATTAAAATACAAACAAGAATACATACATACAAACATACAGGTCACATACAGAGGCACAAAAATGAAACAGTTGTTGCAAAACTAAATCACTTAAGACAAGTTAAAGAATGTTTACCTATACAGATATGTTTTTTCTTAAAGATATTAACCGATGCTGCGGCTCTCAAATTCTGTGGGAGGGCGTTCCACAATCTGGGCGCAATGGACTCAAAGGCCCGGTCACCTCTAGTTCTAAGCCTAGTGCAAGGAACTGCCAACAGGCCTTGATCGGCCGACCTAAGTGTCCTACTAGGAACATATACATGCAGCAGGTCAGACAGATACTCAGGTGCCTGATCATGAAGGGCTCTGAATGTTAAAACAAGGATTTTGAACTGGATCCTAAAGCTGACAGGAAGCCAGTGTAGGGAGGCCAGGACGGGAGTAATGTGGCAGTTTTTGGGTGATTTGGTGAACAGCCTGGCAGTGGCATTCTGCACCAGTTGGAGGCGATCTACATGAGTTTTACTGAGACACATGAAAAGAGAGTTGCAGTAATCCAGATGTGATGACACAAAGGCGTGAATGATCATTTCCAGTTCAGCATGTGATTTATGGCTGCTTCCTTAGCATATTGATCAGCTAAATTGTTGCCTTTTGCTACATCTGAGTTTGCTTTTGAATGTGCTGTGCATTTTACTATAGCAATTTGGGCTGGTAACATCATGGCTTACAGTAAGTTTTTTTTTATTAGATCAGCATGTTAAATGGGTTTTCCTGCAGTTATAACAAAAACCCTGATTTTCCCATATTTTGCTAAAATCATGCGCAACTGAAAAAGCGTATTTGGAATCTGTATAAATGGTGACGGCCTTATCTTCTGCAATTAAGCATGCCCTGTCAACGCTATCAATTCCGCTGCTTGTGCTGATGATACTGGTAGTCTATAGGCTTTCACACATTGATCTTGGTCATCCATGATTGCATAACCTGATAATGTAGTTTTGTCAATGGGGCGCATGGAGGATCCATCACAATATAAAATAAAGTTACAATTTTCTAACAGCGTTTGTTGTAAATCAGTTCTTACACTTGACATTACATACATTACATTTATCAATTCCATTCAATCATGAGTACAATCTTCATTTTTCTTGAAATCATTATTGCATGGTGGAGACCATGCAATAATGATTTCAAATGAATAGCGGGATTCGTGTGAGTTGTAGTTGAAATAGTGAGATTTTGGGTTCCTGTTAAAGGGATAGTGCACCCAAAACTGTAAATTCAGCCATTATCTACTCACCCATATGCCGAGGGAGGCTCAGGTGATGTTTTAGAGTCCTCACATCCCTTGCGGAGATCCAAGGGGAGAGGAGGTAGCAACACAACTCCACCTAATGAAGGCTGACGACACCCCAGATTAAAACGTCCAAAAAAAAAAACCACATAATTGAAACCACAAAATATCTCCATACAACTCGTCCGTAGTGATCCAAATGTCCTGAAGCCCCAACATAAAAAGTCGTTTGGAAAAACGTCATTTAAAATCTGTTTTTAGCCTCATTGTAGCCTGTAGCTCTAACTCCTTCTCTGTACACTGTGCTCATGTGTGTGCATTTGCGCGCGAGACCGTGAGACATGGGCACCGCCTTCATGTGTGTTCACGTGCTTTCGCAAGCACGCACACGTGAGCTCGTCCCCCATGTCCCCCTGTCGGTATCCCTAATTATTCCATAACATATTCATTGGTCTATTTTCAGTAGGTAATTGAGATTGTTGATCATTACCTAATGTGGCCTGTTGTGCATTATTCTGAGAGGTAAATGAAGCTCTAGGTTGTACAGGAGTATAAGGTTGCCTTTGAGGTCCAGCAGTCATTTGATATTCCTCCTGCCTCTTTATTATACAATTTGTAGCCCAGTGTCCTGCTCTTAAGCAATAGTGACATCTGTCTATGTCTACCATGGGTCTGCGGCTCCTTTTTCTTCGACTGAAACCTCAACCTCTTTGGGAGGGGTAGCTGTAGCCTATTTTAGGTGTAGGAGCCCCACTTTGACCTGGGCCCCCGTATATCCTATTTCTGCCTCTTAGATTTAGATTTGACTGTTGTAAACAATCCAACAGCATCTAATTCTCTTATCTTCTTTAGCAACACATTTGGGCTAAGTGAATACATTTCAGGTGTGGATAACTTTAAAGTATAAGCAGCATTTTGATCTAGACCATTTAAAAAACATTGATATGAAAAAAATAAGCATGGGAATAATTTTGACGATATCTTTACTAGATTTCGTCTCTGCGTGCCCCGTGCCAGAACAAGCCAATAACCAATCATATTCGTCATCTAATTCATATGCAGGAGGGTTAAGTTTGTCTTCTTTTTTTTTTTCTCAAAAATGTAAAATGTTTGTTACTATCTGATTTATATAATACTATTTAGTCAGATTTGGTGTACTGTGTGATTGATCCCTATGTTTGGAGCCATGGGAGGGAAGTTGATTGGTTTGCAAGTAACTAAGGTCCACCTTCAGCTGTGCAGTAACGCCCTTCTTGTGTATAAATAGCTGGATTGATTGTATGTGTCTTCAAACGCTCTGAAGAAGGCCATGTGCCAAAACGCGTTAGCATTTGTTTTTGATGTGAGCCATTAAAAGAAGTCAAATGTGAGTACTTTGTCCGCCTCCTTAACTTGGCAATTTCAGATGTGCTACTATTTTTACATTTTTGATCATATGCAGGAGGCTTAGTGAGTGTAGGGAGAGATGGATACAGAGCAGTATGCTTGACAGCAGTGTGTGTTGGTTCAGGTGTCACTGTCTCTTGTGTCATGAAAGACAACTGTTTACTCTTTTTCTTTTCTATTTCCAGTACATTCCCTGGCCACTGTTGACTCATCAATTTAGCGAAACTTCCATCTCTAGGGTATCTATTGTCTGTCCACTCAGATATATCTGTTAGAAAGAGTTCAATACAATAAAATCCTAGTTTAGTTTGCATCCATTCTCTCGGTGTCATCTGCTCAAATGTTTTCGTTGGGATATTTTTCAAATAAGTGTTCGTCTTTAGTAATTTTTTCATAGCATTACGCTATTTTTGGTAAGTCCTGCTCTGATCTGTTCTTAATTTGTATTGCTTGACATTGTGATGGTTTACTCACTTTATGTCCCATGGTTAAATTTTATACGCTAATAACACAAATATACATGCATCCGCGTATTAAGGAAGAACTCGTTCATAAGTTTTTTTGTAAACAGAAATTAATAATTTATTTATTTTTTAAAGATATTTTTTGGGGCTTTTTAGCCTTTAATGTATAGGACAGACAAGTGTGAAGGGGGAGAGAGAGAGGGAGTGACATGCAGCAAAGGGCCACAGGCTGGAGTCGAACCCGGCCACTGCGGCAACAGCCTTGTACATGGGGCGCCTGCTCTACCACTAAGCCACCAGCACCCCAGGAATTAATAATTTAAACATAAATTAATAATTTGTGTTGTTTTAATTTCATGGACTAGTCTTAAGTCTGCTGCGTCTCAATGCTGCTCGATCAATCAAGACTTACACTTGCCAGTGTCTATCTAATCAATAATAGTTATCCTATCAATGACCACAAGACAACCCCCCTATCGTCCTTACCACACATAAACACCTATCATCCAAAGAAATCAGGGCCGACAAGTGGTCCGTCTGTTCAGGGCAACAGTTATCACAATTAACACCTGCTGCTGAGCATCGGGGCCGTCAAGCGGTCAGTCCGTCCCAGAACAGCAGTGTGCGTATCTCTGATGACGCATTCAATTTAAGACCGTCTATCTTTGTCCTAAAAAAAACTTACAACACACCACCTTATTCACACAATACACAAAACATCACGTATCTGCCTATTTGGTGAGCATGCCCATATAATGTGTGGTAACTTTGATACACAGCAGTACAGAGCCTTTCAGAATAAATCAGTAATAAGTAATGTGAGTAATTCCTCAGAATCATCCACAGAGCTACTCAGGTACTTTTAGGGTGACCATATTTTGATTTCCAAAAAAGAGGACACTCAGCCGGCCACGACATAGCCTACTTAAATGATACTCGCAGTTTACTCAAGATGCCTTAAAAATTTTAATATATTTAAAATCTATATGTATGGGTAGAAGATTCAGTTATATTACAAAATAATATCTCTCAAAGACAGAAATTCAGATAGGCCTCTATAGGGGACACATACACACCCTAGAGTGTGGCGATCCGAGCCCGATGGTACCCGACGGGTCGGGCCGGGGTTGGTCAAAAATGTAGCTATAAATTGTATTCGGGCTCGGATCGGATTCAGTCAGCTTTCAGTGAAAATGTAGTGTAAAAATATATAAAATCCTATTGTCTGTCCTGTTTATTGCTTGGGCACTGTTATTTACGTGACAACACCTGAACATAACACACACACACACACACACATTGGCTGTTTGTTTCTACCTCTCTCCTCTCTGGAAGTCTCGGACCTCCAGCCGCCCGCCTCCGCCTTGATTAAACGCTGAAAATAAAATAAAAGAGGGAGACAGGTTTTTCCTATTTTATCTTATTTTGTTTTATTTCTCCCTCTCCTCTTGCTAGAAGCGTCGGACCTCCCGCCTCCCGCTCCCGTCTCAAACACGGAGGTCTCCCTCTCCGCAGCTGAGCACCCACAGCGCACGCCCGGCCTGTTAAATAGCCTGTAACCACCGTGTGACACAAACTCAGTGCTTTGGTCATTAAATAATGTCGGGCTTGGTTCGGGTTTGGACAGAAATATGCTGCCCGTGCCGCACTTAATAGCTAACACATACACACACACACACACACACACACACACACACAAACACACGGAAAACCGGACATTATCATCACTTTATAAAAACCCCCCGGGCACCCCGGACGGGACGTGAAAAGTGGACATGTCTGGGCAAAAGAGGACGTTTGGTCAGTCTAGGTACTTTTCACGTGCGCCTTGAAGGTAAGCAAAAAAACTTTATGTATGTAGAGATTATTAGATTAGTAGTAGTAGGTGTTTCTGTGATGATCTAGAGAATTCAAGGTTGATCACGGAGTTCTTTCTTAATGCACGTTTTATTACGAGCTCGGATCAACAATGGCTACATGCAGAAGCTATGTGATGATTGTGAGCAGAGAGAGACACAGTTTATATAGGATGGTGGCATGTATATTGTTACCTAAAATGGTGCTCTGACACATTTAACTTGACCTTGGGCCAACTAAAATGAGTCTAACTTGTCTATTCATCAGTAAGCCTAGCACTTCTGACGCTATGAGGAATATGATCCCCTGGGGGGTCTTGACCAAGTATCCATTGGTCAGTGGAGATGTAAAAATACATACTAACAATATGGAAAATAAAATCTACAGCTTAAACTGTATTTAATATAATGTCAGTGCTGTAGCACTCAACAAGGTCGCCCACAGGACAGAACAGGCAACATGCCCTCTTCCCCTCCCACCCCCAAACCAGAACACTCTACTGCAGTGAGACAAACTGGGAGGCAGCTACGCCAAGCTAACTCATAAGAAGATGGTTAGTAACACCATTTTTAGAGCAATAATAGAAGATCTTCTAATAATCTACAGGTCTGCTGTTTGGAGCCACATCAGTTTCACTGTGAATAATGAGGGCAATGGAGAGAGAGAGTGGTGGATTGAAACACACTAAGCCACAAAGCTACAGACTCTCCTTAGCAGCTAACCCGGTGGCAAAGTATCATACTCGACCCCTGAGCCGAAGCACAAGCCGCTGCACAGTGACAGAGTCTCTTTAGTAGCTATGCCAGCAGCACACACAATTATTGCTGTGCAGCAGCAACCTCCCGTTCAGCAGCTAATGTTAGCACAAAGCACAAACCAACAGCAGTGAGCAGTGACTGCTGGCAGGCTGGGTAGGAGATTCTGGCTGATAGACTGAAAGGTATGTTAGTGACAGCCATTTAGCTTGTGTTCAAATGACTGTGGCATTTAACAGAGATGTTTATTCATGTATTTATTAGACTGAGAGAGCTCAGAGAGCTCGTAGGATGTAGGGAACTCGCTGCTCACACACAATAGGCAATAGAAACAACATTGATTCTATATGCTGTAATGTCAGTAGTAGCCTAACATTGTTAACTTCAGGCCAATTTCTAAACTGCCATTTTTGTCCATAATTTTAGAGAAAGTGTTTTTTATTCAGATCCAATCATTCTTAGTGGCTAATGATATCTATGAGAAGTTTCAGTCTGGCTTTAAACCATGCCATAGCACTGAGACAACACTGCTGAAAATTTTTAATGATCTAATGATAACTGTTGACTCAGGAAACCCTGCTATGCTAGCGCTCCTTGATTTGACAGCTGCCTTTGACACTGTGGATCATGGGATCCTCTTAGCACGACTGGAGCAGTGGGTGGGCATTACAGGCTCCGCTCTCTCATGGTCCCAGTCCTATTTGACTGATCAGAGTTTTTCTGTGCAGCTAGGTGATTTCACCTCATCCTCAGCCCCTTTCATCTCTGGGGTCCCCCAAGGCTCCATCCTCGGGCTGATTCTTTTCTTGCTTTATATGTTACCATTAGGGTCAATTTTCAAGAATTATAATCTTTCCTTTCATTGTTATGCCGATGATGTTCAGATCTACCTGCCATTAACATCAAAATCCAATGACTCTGTACAGACATTGCTTGATTGCCTAAACGATGTTAAATCCTGGATGACCGCAAACTTATTGAACCTAAATGAAAACAAGACTGAAATCATAATGTTTGGATGTGGTCCAGCAGATTTTCCTGCTGGCTTTCTGGGCCCCCTTACACCAAACATCCGGTCATCAGTGAAAAATCTTGGTGTAATATTTGATGACAGGCTGAAATTTGATCGCCAGGTTAGTTCGGTCGTGAAAAACAACTTTTTCCATTTGAGGATTTTATCGAAAGTAAAAGGGTACCTGCCACGTAGAGATCTCGAGACTGTAATCCATGCTTTTATTAACATATGACTGGATTACTGTAACTCACTGTATTTTGGCCTGGATCACTCACTCTTGCACCGCCTGCAACTGGTACAAAATGCAGCTGCCTCACTGGCAAACACAAATGTGACCACATATCCCCTGTCCTAGCTTCGCTGCACTGGCTCCTGGTTGCTTTTAGAATAGATTTTAAAATTTTATTGTTTGTTTTCAAAGCTCTTAATGGCCTAGCCCCCCAGTACTTGACTGAGCTCGTTCGTATTCATGCCCCTGCCAGAACACTGAGATCCTCAAATCAGCTGCTACTGGTCACCCCCAAAATGAGGCTAAAAACCAAAGGTGACCGAGGTTTTGTGGCGGCAGCCCCTAGGCTCCGGAACAACCTGCCCTGGCACATCCGCTCTGCAGGATCGATTGAGGTTTTTAAATCCTCCTTAAAAGCTCACCTCTTCTCCCTGGCTTTTAATCGAGCTTAAGCGGACATCTGGCAAAATCTTAATTAAAATTTAATTTGTTTTATTTTATTTTATTCTATTTTATTGCACTCTGTTTATGTATTTTAGTATTTATTTTAGTTGCGGCATAGTATGGGTTACGTTTAACATCCATGCTGCTTTTAATCTGTACAGCACTATAAATAAAGTTTGAGTTGAGTTGAGTTGAGTTTTTATATAGTAGGAAAGGGGTTATGTTAAGGATGGCTCTAGTGCGTAATCAAGCCATGATTTTAGGCTCACCCAAAAAATCCTGGTCACAAAAATGGTGAAAAACAGTTCAAGGGTCTAACTCTACACTTCACTGTTACACAGTTCCTAGTCTTTTCACGTTTTCAATAAGTATTTTGTAACATGTGTTTAGTGTTTAGGAAGAAATCACTGATTTTGCTTTACCCACACTTTAACAAGCCCATTTCAGCTAGACCTTAATTCCTGCTTTGTACAAAAAACCAAAAGCCCAAATTATGTCAGTTTTCATACATTTACAATTTTAAAAATCAAGGGAATTTCTCTGGCATTTCAACTCTTGCTGTATCATAACCAAACCGTGACACCACTGTTTCAAACTGAACTGTAAATATTGTGCATCATTACACCGCCATAAGCCACAACTGTGAATAATTTTAATTTTACTGTAACCAGGTAAACTAAAAATAATCCTCTTGACATGACAGAAACAAAATATTCTGACACTTCAGAGGAGGCAGGGTTTTGACTCAATGAATAGAAAAATCTCTTGACGGATTTGATGGAACTCAAGATTCATCCTGAGAATACTAGCTTTCCTGTCTGATGTTTAGAAAAACAGTTTTTACTGTTAGATCCTGACCAATCCTGCCATTGTGTCAGGGCACAAAGTTGTTGCTGCTTTGTCATCCTGTGAAGTTACGCACAGCCTATCTCCCAAAGTAGTGCCTGTAGATGAAACACCTGTATGATATGTGGTGGTGTATGATGACTGCATGTGTTAAATCAACTGAACAGAAAAGATAAGATGTTTTACAAGTTGTTGTGGGAAACATCAGTACTGGCATTTCTGTGGATCTCCAGGCCACTGGATTACATTCATATGGATAATATTAATGGTAAGACTCTTCCTCTTCCTGATGCACCACCATTTGTTGCTAAAATGCTGTATAGAGGTAAAAGGAATTGTGGAGGAGGCAATCATTATCTGTGGGATCTTGTGACCTCTTGTATTTAATACAACTGTGCACATTTGTAAATGATGCAAAACACTTGCTACCATGGCCTAGCTTATAACTTATTATTAATTAACTGGTTATTATTATTCAGGCATGTGATTGGCAAAGGACAAAAAAGCAGGAAAATATACAGAGTGCAGAGCATGATGAGGTAGCCCCCCCCCACTGAAACCAGCAGACTCAAAAAATCCATTCAACAGCTCCACCATCAACAGTCAGACAAACACAGCTCCTTATTTACTGCCTAATTATAGGTGCAAACTCCTGCTGATGACTGATGCTGCTCCAATGTCAGTATTTTGCAAGCTAGCAAAACATCCAGGCACTGACTATTAACTGGCCTTTACCAACCTGTTGGCACACAGATCTCATACCACATTAGAAAATAATTGCAAGCTCTGCCATTCTTGCCTTCTTAATTTGAAGCATTTATAATACATTTCATAGAAGAAGTTATCATTCTATTGTCTTCTCAATTATATTTAAGTACTTTTTCAAAGACTCAGTTAAAAATGTGTGATTTTCATGTGTTCCAATACTTACATTCCTGAGTGTCAAAGTCAAGGATTTCAAGCACCTTGCACAAACCCTGATATTAGTGTGTAGTGTACAAATTGTTCTCTCACATAAGTTGCCTTCATCCTCTGGCTTTTGTGCATCAACTACTTTCAACTTTGAATCTTCTGTCATATTCACAATCAAATTAACCATCTGATAATCATCTAGACCTTCCCTCAGCATTCACCAAGGACTTCAGTGTGAAGGCTGTGATGAAAACCTCGGTCCTGCTGACCTGGGAAGTACCAGAAACTTACAAATCTCAGGTGCCTCTCAAGGTAAGATCAGCCTGTGCTTCCACTGAGATAGAGGCTGCAGCACTGAGACATTACAACCACTGAATTTAACAACTAAAAGAGGTTTCTTACTGATAATATAAGGCCAAGTAGTATTTTATGTGAACATCAATAAATCTGGTTAGGCAGTAGAGACCAAAGAATTAAAACTAGGGTCAGATTTATATATTCAGGTACCATTTCAAACTGCTTCTGAGACAATGATATCCATCTGTGTAGATGGAAACCAAATGAGAACCAGAAAACAACCAATTAAAGGTGCCTGAACCTGAATTAGCACTGAAAAAACCCCACACCTATTGGTTGTAGATTATAAGTAATAATAATAAAGTACTGTATAAATTGTATATGCAAAAGTTATTGTCATTAACATAATATGCTGTCATGACTACAATAATAGAAAACATGTTTTCCATTAATAGTTCAGTTTAGGACTAGATGTTACAATTCCTTGATGCACATACTTGAGACTATGGAATGGAGTGATAGTGCTGTCTGGGGGTTTCTGAGTGAGAGCCAAAGGGTTAAGGTTAGATGGATAGAAAAGTAGGAAAGTTGTTTTTTGTACTCCTTAACAGAACAGCTGCTGTGCAAATCATCAAGACAGTTTGCACCATGTAAGATTCTGTCTGTAACTAGGGTTGCCACATTCGATTTGTGGAAAACCAGGACATTTGACGCGTGATGCAGGACGTAAAACCATATTTATAAATATACTATGTTATCAATTGTAGGACTCCCTATTGCCTTTCTTACCTCTGTTTGACCTGACTGCAGCCAAGCTGATAACACTCAGCAGTCAGACACAGCTGTTGCTCTCCTTTTTTGACCATTTATGTATATAAGCTTCACTAACTACACCTGACCATTTACTGAAGTCATAAGAAAAGTTACTAATGTAAGAGTAGCATGAGTATGCTGGGTTCATACTATGTACATGACAAAAACAGGAGCACATAACCTCAGTCTTTAATGGGTAAAAGAGACTGGTTGCCATGGACACAGACACACAGATGGAGTACATCAGTGGCTGAAAAGGGTTGGGGTTAGGGTGAAAACATACAGAAACCTATGAATCATTTTTGTCAAGCTGTTTCAGAGCGATCCAGGCTTTTGATGCACGTGGATTTGTCAAAACCTACATTAGACATTTTAATCATCCCAACAGCAACACGAGACACAAGAGTAGCCTAACTGTAACATCCTGTCAGAGGCTTTAAAAAAAAGTAATCTCTGCACTCCAATGTGTCAGCTATGAAGTGTAAAGCGGTCACAGTACAGCCAGGAATACAGTAGCCTACTAACTGCACAAAATAACGTGAAATGACTGGATAGCCTACCTAAGACAGTGACAGCCCATGCAGCAGTTGCTAGGTGATGAGGTAAACTTTCATATTTCTGCTACCAATTAAAAAGAAGTGTAGGCATATGGCCAGTTGTTGCTGTGATCTACTCATTTATACCTTTTTACATGCACGGGATCGGATGTGTAAACATAAAGAGTAAAAAAACAGAACAGTAGAGGGTCCATTTACTTTGGAACAATATGTGTCCCATGAAAGAATAATCATTTTCGCTCAAAAAAACAGAAAAAGAAACAATCCAGGGAAAAACAAAATGTGTGGCAACCCTTCCGTGGAATTCAACTTTATGAATGGCTATTTGTTAAGCGGCCTGACTGTCTTGTCACTCAGCCTTTGGCACTATGTAGCTGTAATAATAAGCAAAAGTGCAGAAAGGATAGTTTATGACCATGAACTGATAAAATTAAGCAGGTAAATAATGCTTTTGTTTATGTATGTACATATATATATATATATATATATATATATATATGTACATATATATATATATATATATATACTGCATTTAGCACCTTGTAAAGCAGGGAACACAGGAGGCAGCAACATCACTAAGTTTAACAGCACTTTAAAACAGACAGAATAATACAGGAAAAGTAAAATAGAGCTACAAATAGAATGAATATTATAGAATATTTTTTGAAATGTGCTTACTCGCTGTCTGGGTGAGAATGATGTTCACCATGTTATGAGCCTTAGGTACAGAGCTGGAGTGCTGACAGGTTATCTTAGCTTATCTTAGCCTAGCAAAAAGGCTGGAAATAGGGAAACAGCTAGCCTGGCACTGTGTAAAGTGAACATATACACCAACCAAAATCTTAAAATACTTATGGGGATTTTGGTGCAGGAACTATTTTTTAGCAAACAACATCAAGGATCAGTTACTGTGTGTAGCTTCCTAAAGTCTTAGAGTGACTTTGCCAGGTAAGTCATCATCTTGCTAGCACTGAGACCTAAACCAAAACCTGTTCTCATAGTATCGGACAACCTGTGCTAAAGCCAGAGGAGCTGCACAGAAGTGCTGGACGTATGTTTAAACTGTTTATTTTATTCTTATGCTTCAAATAGCATAAGCATGGGGGCTCTACTGCAAATAGCAGGCAAATTATTGTTTAACATTTCTGTCTGTGTATGAATTAACCAAACAAGGCAGGTGGTAATCAGTGAGCTTTAGAGGTGTGGGGAGGTATCATTTTTCACTTTTCACCCTGCCAGACTAGCCGTCACCACCTGCTTCCAGCATTTATACTAAACTTAGCAAAACAGCTGCTGACTCCAGCTTCAAATTTAGCATTTGAATATAGGAGCAGTGCCAATCTTATCAACTCGATAAGAAGGGAATTAGCATATTTCCCACAACGCTGAGCAATTCCTATAAGGTCAGAGGATGATGCGTCAAAGGGATGAATCAAAAGTGCAAGGAAGATAAGGGTGAAAGCATTAAACATTAATACATTATGCCGATGCTGAACTTTTACAATACAAGTTTCTAAGGCACAAATATTTTTGAAATAGCTTTAGCTTTGTTTTTATTTGTTTATCTGCTTTTTTTATTACTTACTCCACAATTGTTTTTCATTAGATAATTTAGAAAAGGTATTTTCTTTTTTTGTGTGTGTGTTAAAATCAGTGCTTTACACAACCATAGTAGTAAACATTATGTAACCAATCAAACCTTTATCAGTGTTGGTAAAGAACTTCATCCTGGCTTCAGATCCTGTACAACCAGCACAGTGTGGAGGTTCCAGGCAACCTGAAGAGGAAGCTGATCACACAGCTGCAGCCAGATACAGATTATTCCTTCGTCCTAATGAGCAGGGGGAACAGTGCCGGTGGCCTCCAGCAGCAGGTTTCCATTCGTACAGCTCCAGACCTGCTGAAGATGAAACCAGCTCGATTCCAACACCATGTAGAGGAGGTTGGGAAAGTGACCATCAGTCTGCCCAGGATCCCCGCTGCAGTTTCCGTCAGGTCTGTGCAGTTTGTTTGTCTGAGGGGAAACCTACTGAAAGAATAAGGGATGATTCATGATTTAAGAGATGGCTCTGACATGTGGTCTCTCCTTTTCACATATCAATTCGAAATTAAAGTTGTGGAAAGTAATTAAAGCTTGCATCACCCATTAATGCAATCATTTCCTGAAAACACCCAAAAATGTAATAACATTTGTACTTAACCTTATCAAAAATATAATGAAATCCAATAATATAATAACTTGATCAATCATGTAATAAAATATCCTGAAAGATCTTGACTGATAATGTAATATCATGGCAACAGTTGTGGTATGTCACATGGCTGATACAGGCACCACAGATATTTAAGATTGTGACTTTCGGTCACACAGCATTAAAATCCTTCTAACGTGAACTACTTGCTCATTATTTCTACTTTGCCGGATATTTCTTCGGTCCAGCACCCACTACACTGGAGACTGGGTTTGTGTTTTACTTTTTTTTTTTATATCTGGGTAAAATGGGTCATTTTACTTTCTGAACCAATGATGTAAAAATTTTGAGTTTTTAGAGAGAGAGAGAGAGAGAGCGAGAGTGAGCGAGCGAGAGAGAGAGAGCACAAGAGCGAGAGAGAGAGAGAGAGAGAGAGAGAGAGAGAGAGAGAGAAGGCTGACAACAGAGAACTACAAGATGGGTGAATCAAAGATAGCTTCAGACCCCCTATCTGAGGGTCAGTGTGGTCAGTCAGAAAAAGACAAGGGAGATAAAGCGGAAACTTTGACTCTCCTCTTTGGGTGTAGAAATGTTGAAAGCCAATTTGTGAGTGAGTATATATCTATGCAATATGTGTTGCAAAAGGGTCTGGGTTAGTACAAAGGATGTTTAGTTGCATCCATGACTCTGTCTGTAAAAAGCATTAGCAAACTAACATCAATTAGCTTTGGGAAGCCTACTAACCAATAACCTAACTGAAAACAATCACAACAGTAGCTCAGTGAATAGCATTAAATCATAATCAACGAAGTTAAACAGTCGTGGTTAGTGTGTACAACTGTAATAATGCCATGCCCAGTTGCCACATTACCAATCCTTGAATGGAGGGAAGAGTTGCTCTGTGGTGTGCTGCTTTTGTTAGCCGGCTTTGGAAGGCTGGAAGAATTGTGGTTCCAGATGCAGTCTTTGCTGTGTCCTTGTTCCAAAGGTGCAGATCTGAGGAGACTGGTCACTCGTTGTTCTTGCAGAGTTGAATGTTGGGGTGCTAACTCAACTTTGTTCTCCTTGTCACTGGAAAGTTAGTTGCACACCTTGTGTTTGGCACACTAACTTGTCTAATCTTCAGGTTCTGTGTCTGCTGGGAGCAGGCCACATTGAGAGCAGAGCTGCAGCTCCTGCTGTGGGCATGCAGAGGTGAGAAAACAGGGGAAGGTGCCTCCTCCTGCCTTCATCCCACCTCGGTCAGAGGCTCAGGAGCAAGAAAGCTGAAGAGAGGAAACTTCTCCTCAAGTTTGGTTGGTAACATCACAGAGTGACATGTCACTGTGAAAGTACTGCCCAATCAAGTTTGAAGACAGGTCTCTCACTTAGGTGTGACAGTGATTTATCCTGAGAGAAATGGCTGTCCTTTGTTTGAAGAACAAAGAACATGCAATCTCAGCCACCATTCCAGATAGCAAGACCCTGAGGAAAAACCTTTACACGTCCAGTTTAGATCTTAAAAGGAAATTTCGGTTTATTTCAACCTGTGTCCTATCGTCCTAAATTTGTTTCAAGTGACTAGTGACATAAAAATAATAGTTAGCATGTTAGCCGTTAGCCTAGGTACAGCCAGGGCGCATAGTAGCGTCAGACCTGTTAAAATGTAAGTGAACGGGCAACCTTCAAGTGCAAAGTTAGTCCACTAAACAAGCTTTTTTTCCCACAAAGACCGCCTCATATCGTTAGGATAAATGTCAGAGAACATATAGAAAACGACATGTAAACGTGTTGTCTTACCTTACCGGTGTGCTGCCATGTTTGTTTACCATTTAGCTCTGCTGTCCAAAGCGCGGCCGAAATATCGCGAGAACAAGCAGCGATCTCATACCGTGCCTGAAATCTCGCGAGCTCTAGATAAAGCCCAACTGGATACTACTCCAGGTGGAGGTGTCTCGTCCTCGGTCACATCCAGACCTTGAAAATAAGGCTGCAACCGGTCCCATTCCTTGCAACAGAGGCATTCCTCTTCTGTGGGCACTGGGGCACAGCATTCACAGGTACACCACCAATCTCCAGAGCTACGCAGCCTTGCAGCAGCCATTCCTCCTCTCTCGTCCTCTACCTGTTGCGCCTCACTCTCTCTCCTCCTCCGTTCTTCAGTTTCACGAAGCTCTTCGTCAGTGTATTCTGGCTCAAATAAATAAGGGCGGCCATCAAACTCTGCAAAATCAAATTCCTCCTCCACAAAGTCGAAGTCTGGCAAAAAGTCAGCCATTATTCTATAAATCTTTCATAAAATAAATGAATGAACTTTTCAGGCTACTGTCCGGTTCTGCCTTCCAGCCGTTGCTGCTTGTTCTCACGAGGCCGCTGTGGCAAGGACACAGCCTTTGTATACGGGGCACCTGCTCTTTCAGGTGAGCTAGTGGGCACCCCACAGATAAGTTATTTTCATCCTTCATAGTTTTAGTCTAGTTTTAGTCAACATCTCTCTATGTATACTCTCAAAACCTTTGACACCACAAATGACTAATCTGAGACAACTAGGATTTGTGCAGGTTCATTGTAAACTCTGACTTGTCCATCTCACTGTTAAGAAGCACGAAAAAAAAAAGGAAAACCTGATTTTTTTCTTAATCTGCAACATGTTAGTCTGGAGGTTTAAACTCATGTCCTCTCACAGAGTTGGTGATTAAAACTAAACTTTAATCTCTGTCATAAAAAACTGATCTGAGTTCAGACTGTTTACTTACAGCACAGCTACACTCACAGATAAGTGAGCCTCCTACCTGCTTGTGAAACAGCATCAACCCACAAACCATTTTGAGTCCGGACTGAATGGAGTCCTATGGAGATCAGCTGTGACATCAGACGGCTGGTGGCTGCTTGCTCTGATGCCGTTAAGCGGCTATCGAGCAGAGCTGCTAACACCCACGGCTGTCACTTACAAACTTCAAAAATCCATTTAACAGCTCCACCATCCACAGTCAAAGACACACAGCTCACAACTCGCACCAACAGCTGACGCTGCAGTGTGAGTGTTTTTGCTGGCTAGGGAAACATACTGGTGCAGACTATTTACTGGAGTTTGCCAGCCTGTCGCTCATGCAACATTTGAAGATAACTGCAAGCAAGGCTGTTCTGAGCTTATAATGTCCCATAGTCCACCACTAACATTTTGTCACATCTTGTCAACGAAAATGAAATGTTGATTTTGTTTTAGTTTTTATTATCAAGATATATTTTTAGCTCGTCATTGCCTGTTTCGCCATAAGAAAAAGGTCTGATGAAAAATTTCCTTCATAGTTTTCATCAGCAAAATTAACACTGCTGAAAACACTTTGCTATCTTATAGTTTTCTCCTGCTTTATGGGCATCAATTATTTTAGTTTTCAGAGTGCAAGGCAGCTGTTAAGAGGAGCCCACAGCTGCTGATTGTTGGGACAAGGTTTCAGGAGTCAGAGTATTTATAAATTTGGGACAGACTGGATAATGTTAAAACATTTTTTTGTTTCATGGCAAAGAAACTATACAAGAAGGAAAGTTCATGATGTCAGCGATGGCATGGTAAATGGTAAATGGACCTGCATTTGTGTAGTGCCTTTCTAGTCATCCGAACAACTCATAGCACTCTTTACATTACGAGTCACATTCACCCATTCACACACACATTCATACACTGGTGGCTGAGGCTACGATACAAGGTGCCACCTGCTACCCAGTTTTTAACACACTCACACACCAATGGAAGCATCATTGGGAGCAATTTGGGATTCAGTATCTTGCTCAAGGATACTTCGACATGCAGATTTTGCATTTTGCATTGGAGCCAGACTTTGGTGTCACTTCGTTTGAAGTCAATAGGTTGGGCATGGCAAATCACACTATAACCCATCATATCTGCCTTGTTTCACTTACTGAAAAATGCTTCCATCAAATAAAAAACAACACATATTACATGATTATGTGTTTATATGCACGTTCATTTTCTTTGTTATTGGGCTTAAAACAGATCATGACTCTGTTTTACGGCCGTGTTTTGGTCCAGCTAATGTTACATCATTATACGTGACCAAACGGCACAGGTCCAATGTGGGTTCAACCTGTTAAGATAAGATAAGATGCCTTTATTGTCACTATATACAGTGATACAGTAAAATTTCAAGTGCCCTCACAGTGACATTTAAGACTTTACATACATTACGTGAATTCATACAGTACAGGCCAAAAGTTTGGACACACCTTCTCATTCAATGCGTTTTCTTTATTTTCATGACTATTTATATTGTAGATTCTCACTGAAGGCATCAAAACTATGAATGAACACATGTGGAGTTATGTACTTAACAAAAAAAGGTGAAATAACTGAAAACATGTTTTATATTCTAGTTTCTTCAAAATAGCCACCCTTTGCTCTGATTACTGCTTTGCACACTCTTGGCATTCTCTCCATGAGCTTCAAGAGGTAGTCACCTGAAATGGTTTCCACTTCACAGGTGTGCCTTATCAGGGTTAATTAGTGGAATTTCTTGCTTTATCAATGGGGTTGGGACCATCAGTTGTGTTGTGCAGAAGTCAGGTTAATACACAGCCGACAGCCCTATTGGACAACTGTTAAAATTCATATTATGGCAAGAACCAATCAGCTAACTAAAGAAAAACAAGTGGCCATCATTACTTTAAGAAATGAAGGTCAGTCAGTCCGGAAAATTGCAAAAACTTTAAATGTGTCCCCAAGTGGAGTCGCAAAAACCATCAAGCGCTACAACGAAACTGGCACACATGAGGACCGACCCAGGAAAGGAAGACCAAGAGTCACCTCTGCTTCTGAGGATAAGTTCATCCGAGTCGCCAGCCTCAGAAATCGCAAGTTAACAGCAGCTCAGATCAGAGACCAGATGAATGCCACACAGAGTTCTAGCAGCAGACCCATCTCTAGAACAACTGTTAAGAGGAGACTGCGCCAATCAGGCCTTCATGGTCAAATAGCTGCTAGGAAACCACTGCTAAGGAGAGGCAACAAGCACAAGAGATTTGTTTGGGCCAAGAAACACAAGGAATGGACATTAGACCAGTGGAAATCTGTGCTTTGGTCTGATGAGTCCAAATTTGAGATCTTTGGTTCCAACCGCCGTGTCTTTGTGAGACGCAGAAAAGGTGAACGGATGGATTCCACATGCCTGGTTCCCACTGTGAAGCATGGAGGAGGAGGTGTGATGGTGTGGGGGTATTTTGCTGGTGACACTGTTGGGGATTTATTCAAAATTGAAGGCACACTGAACCAGCATGGCTACCACAGCATCCTGCAGCGACATGCCATCCCATCCAGTTTGCGTTTAGTTGGACGATCATTTATTTTTCAACAGGACAATGACCCCAAACACACCTCCAGGCTGTGTAAGGGCTATTTGACCAAGAAGGAGAGTGATGGAGTGCTGCGGCAGATGACCTGGCCTCCACAGTCACCGGACCTGAACCCAATCGAGATGGTTTGGGGTGAGCTGGACCGCAGAGTGAAGGCAAAGGGGCCAACAAGTGCTAAACACCTCTGGGAACTCCTTCAAGACTGTTGGAAAACCATTTCAGGTGACTACCTCTTGAAGCTCATGGAGAGAATGCCAAGAGTGTGCAAAGCAGTAATCAGAGCAAAGGGTGGCTATTTTGAAGAAACTAGAATATAAAACATGTTTTCAGTTATTTCACCTTTTTTTGTTAAGTACATAACTCCACATGTGTCCATTCATAGTTTTGATGCCTTCAGTGAGAATCTACAATGTAAATAGTCATGAAAATAAAGAAAACGCATTGAATGAGAAGGTGTGTCCAAACTTTTGGCCTGTACTGTATATATATATATATATATATATATATATATATATATATATATATATATATAGCAAGGGCCTTGCTTTAGAGAGGTCGCCATCTTGCGCCGCCATGTATGTAAGGCAGCCCGAGTGGACAATCCAGCCAGCCAGAGAACGTGTTTCGCGTGTATAAATAAACCAACGAAGACAGCGGAAGGAAGGAAGGAGGAGGAGGAAACAGCAGAGAGTGTTAGTAGTTCGTCGACAGAGAGTAGTGAAAAGTTTTTTTAGTTATAAAGTTTGCGAATGGACCACACTTACCATGCAACAGGAGAGAATGAACCCGAACCGTCATCTGTGAGGAAAAGAAGACGCAACTTCACTCCTTGCGATGCACTCTCTGCGGCGCTTTTCCTCCTGGTGATTTATCTCCCCAGCGATGGTAGCAGTAGCACTGAATCCCATTCTGTGCAGCCAAATGGGAGAGGAGGATTCAGCCTCTCGTCTCACCCGCTCAGCATCCAAGTTCCTCATCTGTATTCTCCGGCTCAAACAGGTATGGCTCTGGGTCTGTGTCCGCTACAAGAAACTCTTCAACATCGTGTTCAAAGTCGTCCATTGCAGCTGCTATAGTCCAGAGATATTGCTAGGCTAAACGAGAATGTGTGTATGGAGTGTGTGTGTTACGCTAGAAGAGTCAGAGTTTGGGACAGAGTCTTTTACTCCCTGGAGTGTTACCGGATTTTTTGGAGTGCTCAAATAAACTGGCCTTTTTCCCGAACGTTACTCTGATCTCCTGCTTGTGAGTGATTCATTACAATATCGTAACATGGCTTAGATTTCTAAATAAGCATTCACCTCATCGCTCGATAGACCTACTCCTGAAAAACTCGTGTCTGCGCAAGGCTTTTTGTCCCTACAAGGCCACCATCATTTGCCCGACGGGAGGGGTGAGCGAGTGAGCCCTGCAATCTAGAATTTGACCACTGATGTCATTGTTTTCAGCGGTTTTCAACCCATTTTACACAGTGGCCCTTTAATCATCTAAAGTTGGGAACTGCCCATTGGTTTGACAGCCCATTGGTTCGACATCCCATTGTTCCGACCATATTAAACTCATTGTTCTGAAGTCCGTTCCGAAATCATCATGATGCCCTGTGGTTAAGGTCTGGTTAGGTTTAGGCACAAAAGCCACTTGGTTAGGGTCAGGAAAAGCTCATGGTGTGGGTTAAAATGAAAAAGAAAGTGACAAACTCATAAGCCGTGAGCCTGCTCCGCCTCAAGCCGGTCGTGGCGCACCATACGCCTGCTGCAAGCCGTTCAGCACCGCGGACAGTCGGACTCATGGGATGTCGAACCAATGGGCTGTCGAACCAATGACATGGACCCCTAAACAGCTATGGAGCGCTTCTACCAGCTCCTCTAGTCACTGAGCCTCGCCTCCATCTCAGCAAATATATTACGTTTATTACAGGTACCGTCATCATTGAAGTAGGCAGGGGGATAGCTAAACACAGCAGAGACCGAGACATCACTAACTGCTAGACGAGGCGAGTGGGGGGTGGAGAGCAGAGGTAGAGGGAGGAGTGGCATATGACACACTTTGTTTTGGTCTACAGGCAGTGCACAACAGCAAACCTAGCGGTGAAACGATTTCGCTTTTTGCTCCTTTAAGTTTAGTCAGTGATGAAGGTCCAGATTTATAATAATTTGGCGATCACCACCTCCTGATAATATGAGGAAGCATGATAACGCTGGCTAACATTAGCCCTCTTGAATATTATTAAATATTCATTAACAGATTGCGGACCGTTTAATGTTAGTTACTGATAATCAAATACTTGTAGCCTACAATACTACATTCTAACAATAGGTCACAATAGCTGTCTTGGACACAACAGGGGCTGGATTTGAGCAGCTGCCACTTTAACAAAGAGCTGTGATCTTTTTTGAGACCAATAACAAGCAAAACAGATTTGCATTATTGGATAAAAACCACAAGTCAACATCAGGTAATGTTTTTTTATTTAGTGGAAGCAGTTTTCAGTCAAAGTTAAACCAACAAAGATATGATGAGTTATAGTGTGATTTGCTGTGCCCACCCCATTGACTTAAATAGAAGTGGCACCAAGTTCTGGCTCCATTGCAAAATTCAAACACTGCCACTGATGCCATGACCTTTCCTTCTTTCATAGTTTCCTTGTTTCATGTTGAATAATGCATCGCCATGGCATTGGTGTTCAATGAAGACTTACAATATTCTCGAGGAAGCATCATATAGCCACCCATTCTCACCCCTTTTCCCCACATTTTTCCCTACCCCTCCTACCTTTTAGGTTTGAATCAATGAGAAGCGAGTGAAGTCTTTCGAGAGACAAAAATATGGTGCAGCATTGCTGTGTTTAAGTGTACACAGCTTGAGAAAAAGGATTTGAAGAAAACCACGAACTAAAAGAAAAAAGAAAATGGCATATAAATTTGTAAAAGCAGTTTTAGTAGACACGTTGTCTGACCTGTCGAAACAGTTTTTACACCTTCTTCTCGACCGTATGGATGAGCCAAAGGTTAGACGAAACATAGTGGAGGGTATAGACCATTTGGACATGGCCGATTTCCTGATTACGTTTTGTTCGACGGGCTAATGAGGTGGCTGCGCAGACATTGAATGTGATCAGTTGCAACTATCAATGCTGACAGATGGATGGCTGATTGGGTTGTTGATACCATCAAATCGGCCATTTATCATCTGCTCAACCTGACTATTTGCAACCACCACATCGATCAGTGCTATGGGTATAAGATCAATCATCCTAGCCAGAGACAGCATGAATGCTTGGAGGTGTTGGAGGATGATTTTTTTCCTGGAACACTATCACCATTGATGAAAAGACTCAGCACCCCTCGCTTTATTCCTTCTATTCAGCGTCTGCTGGCTAGTCGCCACATCCTCATGAATGATTTCACAGTCCAGGTCGTGGCAGGGACTCTCCTGCATGAGTTGAGATCGGTCAAGAAAATCTACACCACTCTCTCTGATGTGTACAAAAATCTGACTGGACAGGATCCGGTTAAAATCAACCAGCTGCAGATCGTCGGTGTCTGTTATTCCGGAGCTTGTTAAACCGAAATTAACGGATTTATTATTACCTTGTAAATTATGATTTTGGAAAACAAACAAAAAAATTTTTAAGTTTTTTTTTTAAAAATCATCTAACCAAATGTTTTTTAATCATGTAATCAGTTTGTAACTTCTTTTCTAGAGTTTGTAACTTTTTTGATTTTTTTTAAAAAAAAGTTTTTTTTAATCATGTAACCAAATGTTTTCTTGTCTTTGTAACTTGTTGACATATTCAAATGAGAAAAAATAAAAAAAATAAAAAAAATAAAATGTGTCTGTTTTATGTCTTTTATAAAGGTTTAAAAGTTAGCTCGCAAAGAGCATTAGAGCAGATGGTGTTTGAAGGTTTAGAAGACAGGATGGCTGAGGAAGAGGTTATGAAAAAATGTATTCCAACCCACTTCTCCCGGGTAGTTTCAGAGGGGTAGAATGGCTTCGTAAGGGTGTAGAAGATAAATGGGTGAAAAAGTCAGTGTTGAGGATGTTAAAGATTTTTTATCAGAGCAGGACGCTTATACACTGCATAAACCAGACCGAGTACATTTCAAGAGAAACAGAGTCTTTGTGACAAAACCACTGAAACAATTTCAAGCCGACCTGTATGACATGCAAGCCTTGGCAGAACATGAGGGATTCAATTATTTATTGACCGTTACAGACATATTTTCCAAAAAAGTGTCACACACCAGAAGACTCAAACGCAGAATCACAGGACAGAGACAGAAGTAAGGCAAATCAGTCAATTTACTTAAAGTCTCAGGCAGAACAGAGTACAAACCGTTCTAGAGGTTGAAACCAAAAATACAAATAACCAGGCAAAGGCACAGAGACATCAGGCAAAGGCAAAAGGTCAAAAACAGACACAGGTCAAAAAGGATCCAAAAAGGCAAAGATACAACGGCAGGCAGGAGCACAAGCTACGATCTGGCAACTGCCTGGCATAAATGCTGACAGGTAAATGAGCTAACAAGCAACAGGTGTGGCAGAGTGAGCAGGCTGACAGACACTGCAGGAGGAGTGTCAGTGGGCGTGGTTGGTGTAGTGATGGGAAAAAGCTGGCAGATGCTGACTGGAGACTGAGCAGAGGGGTGTGGGCAGGAGAAGCTGCAGGAGGGCGGGGATTAAGGGATGCGGGCAAAGAATTTTTCAACGACGTGGTTCAGTTTCAAGCCGTCCGCGATAGCTACTCACCGCTGCTGTGCATAGTGAACATGAAAGGCGATTTCAGAGACGTGGCGAGTCTCGGGTATATTACGGCACATTACCTACCTGTATTGAAATATTACATCAAAACCATCCACATTGAAATTAAAACAGACGGCAACAAGTATGTGGACTTTGTTTATGGGAAAAAAATAGTCAAGCTGCACTTCAGACCCATTCAACATTCTCTGCTGCTTCATTAAGGATGGCTACGCTGTCGTTTCGTTAGATATTATCAAGGTCAAGTGGAAGGGACTCTACCCAGTTTTTATGGAGCCCCAGTGATGTATGGTAGAGGTGTAGGTTCTATCTTTTCAAAATTGTTTCATTTCCTATCTCCTACTGAAGACGGGTTTTGCTGTGGCAAAACCTCATCTTAAAAAAGGAAGAAAGAAAAAATGGCTCTTTTACACCAGAAGTCACCCGAGTGCACCCTGGTTGAACTGGATCTATTTTCTGCTCCTATGACACAATTATCCATAGAGGATAAAAAAAATATCAAGAATGTCAACCCCTCTCAGCGCTGAGCGACAATGCTCCCATTGAATTCTTCATGCCCGGACACGGTGAAAAGTATCTTCATCTTAACAATACCTTGCTACATCTCTGGGTGAAAACTACAGAGAAGGATGGAACCGACATCCCAGCCGATACAGGTGTAGGGCTCATTAATTATCCTTTGAATACGATTTTCAGGCAATGCGACGTTATTCTGGAGGATAGATTGATTTCACAGTCCAGCGCCACACATCCTCACAGAGCCATGGTCGAGACTCTGCTCAACTATTCTAAAGATATGTTAAAGAGTCAATTCAGCGCAGGTCTATTTTACAAAGACACTGCAGGTGCTATTCATTCGATAGTCACGATGAACGGGCCTAATAAAGGTCTTACTCAGCAAGCCGTATTCACGACTGAGTCGAAAGAAGTCGACCTGCTGGGCCCACTTCACACCGACATATTTTTCTGCAAGAGACTTTTCAGGTTGGGTCATGAGACAGCCCTGATGAAATGGAAATGCCCTCTACCCCCTCTCATGCGTTACTGTGAAAACCTACTCCATCCCAGAGAATTCCAGGATCTGTAACCACGAGAACCTCTATCTCAGCACCATGCCAAAATATGTGGTTCTCGGCTTGGTTCACCATGACACCTTCACAGGCAGGAGGGACCTGTCACCATTTAATTTCAAACATAATGATGTGGAGTACCTTGCACTCTGTCAGGACGGCCGACAGATTCCCGCTAAAGCCTTTCAACCCCAGTTTGATCGAAGGGAATTCGGTCAGAGAGTTTTACCACATGTTTACCGCCACGGGGAGACACCTCAAAGATTTTTTTTTTTTAATGTTCCCCTTATAAACAAATTCACCTCTCACAGTCCAGTCCACATCACCTTCTGATAATTTCTGCATAATGTACCAAGCATTTTTATGGGAGCGCGGGGGTAGGTTTTTTTATGACCTTGTTCACCGCATCTTGTTATGTATTGTTCCAATACGGGATCCAGTGTCTGGGCAGATGCAGGCACAGTCCTCTCAGATGTCTGGACAAATGTGGAGGTAGATTCAGGCAGGTGATCATGCAGGTGTTCAGGCTGCAGGTGGAGAGTAACCCTATGTTCATCATTCTGATCTTGCCTCATGAGAGTGAGATAGCTGTGCAGCAAAGCTTCATACCTCTTCACTTTTTCATAGGGACTCATCCCCTTCTCATTGACTATCACTCTTATTCTTTCATCCAAATTATCTTCAGCCGTCTGTCTGATGGAGGAGGAGGATTCGGTTCGGGTAAGCCTGTTCATCTCATGGGATGTAATGAGAAACGTTTTGTTCACCTTGGCCATCTTTTCTGTCTATTTTTTCTGAATCAAGCCTCCTAAAAGATTTCCTAAGAGAGGTACGGCTGCTGACAGCAGAGGAAAAATAAATCCCCCTGTCTGTTTCTTCAAAACCTGGGGCCTCACTTATAAAGCTTGCTTACGCACAAAACGGGGCTTGAAAGTGGCTTACGCCACTTCCCATGCAAAGGTTGTGATTTATAAAAATAAACTTGGCGGGGTTTTTCCTTATCCGCTGCGAGGGTCCTAAGGACAGAGGGATGTCGTATGCTGTAAAGCCCTGTGAGGCAAATTGTGATTTGTGATACTGGGCTTTATAAATAAAATTGATTGATTGATGTGCGTACCTGTAAGCAAACTCTGAGTCATGCGTGCGCACATTTTGGAAGACACTGGGAAGTGACGACACAGATGGCGAGGTGGAGAAGTGGAGTCAGATTTTTACTGATGTCTCACAAATTTAATGTCACACTATATCCACCTTAGATCCACGTTATCATTGAAATTAAATCCAGCAGCCTTATTTTGCGCTTGGAGTGAGTGATAATTGTTTCATAAAAACAATGTAAAATCCAACTCAAATCCTGAATTGAAATTCTTTCTAAATACATATTTAATCCGCACTGCCTCTAACGTCTCATTGTCCACTCTGTGAGCGCAGGAGGGGGAGAGGACGGCGCGACTGCATGGAATATATTAAATATTTCCAGTGCATTTATCATGTCTCGAAATACAGCCATAAAGCACAACTGTTACACTCATTTCATCAGCCCTACTTAGACATGTGCTGTTCATGACAAAACCAGCATGAAGAAACGTGTTGGCCTATTACACTTTGAATTGTATTTCAAATTACACGTTGTATTTTGGGACAGGGATATCACTGGTTCATGCTGTAATTCAGGCCGGGAGTCTGATCAGACTAATTGCCATAAACATATAAATACTGCGATGACCCTCGTGCGTAATTGCGCAAGATGGCACTGGCACATACTCCTTTTTGCCTCCACCTTTAATAAATGTGATTCTTTATGTCGCACATCAATGTCAAACATCCTCAAATTTAAAAGCAACACATTAACTACATGTTGGTAAAGGAGTAGAAATATTTGGTCTACCTTTAGATCAGACCACTTTTTTTTTCTCTGTCACTGTCCGTGCAGTCCCACAGACAGCTGACAGCATCAGCAGCGCTGATGTGTTGCCACTTTTTTTGCTTTCTTTTATTAATGATCCCGCTGCTGTGGCCACCAAATAAAATCTTTCTTCAGTCCTCCACCTCCCGTTAAAGGGTCTCTAGCTCAGTCTCGGAGAAATTCCGTTTTTGGGTTCATTTCTTACACCTGTTGCTGTGACTCACACAATGAGAGAACACTTGCATGCCGGCATATTTATATGCAGATCGCATTCATGAGGTGATTTGCATGACCATTTGTGGTTGAACTAGGGCGTGTAGAGGGCGGAATATGAGGCGGATCTGGGTGCGCACAACTCCAGGAGGTCTGTGATTTATAAAGAGAACATTGCGTGCAAGTGTGCGTGTGCACGGTTTTATAAATCAGATTATTTTTTGGCGCACGCCATTTTCAGCTTTTGGGCGCACATCAACTTTTAGTATGAATCCTAAGCACTCTTTTATAAATGAGGCCCCTGGTGTTTACGTTTCAATCTAGTTATCTTATCGGCCAGCAGTCTGATGATCTTATTTTGACGTCTCAGTTTTTTGTATTGAGAAGTATATAGCAGAATGTTTCCCTTTAAAAGATTTAAATGCTAACTCACACAGTGCCTGGAGAAAGTCGAGGGAGCAGTGAGCTATGATATCTTTACGTTTCTGAGGCGTGGTGTGGTACAAAGCTTTTAGTAAGACGGCCTTCCTTTTTATACGCTGTGGCATGATGACCTACTTGGCTTTAGGCAGGTAGACGATGGGCCACTGGTCAGGAAGTAAACCACTCCTCACTTTGTATTGTTCTGGACAGGATGGTGTGAGATCCAGGATTAAATACCCATAGGGGTCTTTGGTGGCATCTTTAAAACTTTCCAATAAAAATGTTTTTGTGAGGGGAAAATTTGACGAGCTAGAATATTCATCTGTAATTTGTCTCTGGGGTTTTTGAACAACACCATATACTTGCCGTTTAAACTGATAGTACAGCTGCAGGGGCTAAGTATATACATTCACTGTATATCCACTTTTCTACATGTGGCTGCTGCTGGCTTGAGTCTTGACTCTCTCGTTATCAATAACTTGCAATGCTGAGATAAATGTTTAAAGTCCAAAAAAAGTAATTTATTACGAACAGGTCAATAAAACGGGTTTCAAAATTCAAAATACCTTGTAAACAAACAAAATATTCAGTATCACACATTTTCTTTGGTTACTTTTCTTTCAAACATTTTTTAAAGTTATGATCTCACTGCCGGTAAAAAAAAAACAAAAAAAAAAGAGGGAGAGAAGGAGAGAGATCGAGTTTTTGTCTTTGATGAAGCCTTATTGTTTTGCTGCTATTAAACAATGAGAGACATGTTTTCTCCGTTTTCTTAAATATTCACACTACTGTGCATGGGGAGACAGAGACCTGCTCTGCTCCAGACACACTCAGCACCTTGGACAGCACGGCGCACCTGACTGTTGTCGATGTGTACATGTTAATTTGATTTCAGTCATTTTGTTTTAAATCTGGACATGTGCAGGTGGACTCAGCCAGTGCTAAGAAAGGTCCTATGCCTGCCTGTTGGAGAGATAGAGAGAAGATTAAAGTGTCAAATTGCGGTAAAAGATGCTGTATAAAAGACAGGCTACAACTTTTTTTCCTTGTCCCCCCTGGAATAATTATCTAAAATTTTACTGTTTATTGTCCCCCCCAACTATGAAATGGGATTTTCGCCCCTGTACAGTTGTATTTACCCTGATGAAATACATTCTAAGTCAACACCATGACCGACATATTTTTATGATGTTGGTATTGTGTAAAAATTTTAACCACCTCTGGATGATCAAAGGCTTGAAAAATAACATCATCCAGGATGACCACAACATCTTCAAATTCCTCAAAAGAATCAGGTAGCCCTTCGATAAATGTAATATTTTTATTCATTTTTTGCAGTTCATCATACATAGGCTGGAATGAAGTAAAAATCCACACAATTTTCTGAGGTACAGTACTTGTTTTCCAGTACAGTTTTTACAAAATAACTTTTCCCACAGTCATTGGGTCCAACTATAAGACATGAAAAAGGCACTTTCAGTCTAGGGTCAAATTCAACCTCCTCCATCACGGCAAAGTGTGACATTTTTCTTTTCTTTTTTCTGTGGGGGGAAAAAAAAAAAATTGAGACTGTTGTTTTGGATTGCCATAATGCCCCTAAGATGATTTCGTCTTTGACAACTCATTGTCGTTTAACTGAATACCCATCCTCTGAGACTTTTCTCGAGGAGGACTCTCACTATGCAGTCTCTTCCCGTTCTCCTCTTCCTCCTCTTTTTCCTCCTCCTCCTCTTCCAACTTTTCCTCCTCTTCCTCTGAATAATACCCTGTCTCAGACGTCATCACATCAGCATCCTCGTTCTCTTTATCAGATGTGTCCTTTTCATCAGGCTTCTCCGCACTCACATCTTTGTTATTCATAGAAACCACCATCCTTAACATCATCTTCATCACTGCCCAATCCTCGGTGGTCAACACCGTCATGTTGGTTGAAGGACTCAGACTTTCCCACTCACCCAGCTGATACAAACACAGTTCGCTCACCTCGTATCTGAACACATAACCCCAAGATCCAGACATCCACGGTTGTAGAGACCATTCTTCATGCAGAGTTCCTGATGGCGGCATCTGGGTACGGCACAGATACATCAGAAACCTCTTCTTTGGAGCGCCTGGTACCTAGGTAGCATCTTGATAGAATGTTACAGTCGTCTGACTGAGCATTGATGAGGACCAGTTGTCAGGCGAGTCTTCTCCTCTCTTCATCTCTTCCTCTTCTTCTTCATCCACCGGTGTAGAAACCGCATTGTCCACTCAAATCGATTCCAACATTTGCAGATCCATGCTGAGTACAAAGTAGAATGAAAGAATTAACAGAACCTGTTTTTTATCCACTTCTCAACATCTCCCACGGTTCTCATAGGCTCATCCTTAACTCCGCCCTCTTCTCTCATTGGTTCATCCTTAAATGGTCCCTGTGGGCAGACCGGACACACCTCTCAGTGTGGAGGCCCCCCATGAGGAAACACTGGAGCAATATGATAAGATAAAACAAGTATGAGATAAAATAATGATAAAATGCATAAAAATTAGAAAAAATTAAAGATTTAAAGATTAAAATAATATTAATAATAGTAAATAAATAAATGAAGATTTAGAAACTAAATAATAATAAAATGCATAAAGATTTAAAAATAAATCATTTAAAAGCATTAAAAAGTAAAAGAATTAAAAGAGTAAAAGAAATCAGTTAAAAGCTAAATTAAAGAAGTGAGTCTTGAGCCTCCTTTTAAAAACATCAACAGTCTCTGCAGTCCTGATGTTCTCCGGCAGGCTGTTCCATAAGTGAGGGCCATAATGGCTGAATGCAGCCTCCCCGTGGGTTTTTGTTCTGACTTTTGGAACAATTAAAAGGCCGGTGCCGGAGGACCTCAGGATCCGCGAGGGTTGATATGATAAAAGCAGGTCAGATAAATAAGATGGCTCAAGACCATTAAGACATTTAAAAACTAATTAATGAACCTTAAAATCGATCCTGAAGTGCACAGGGAGCCGATGCAGCGATTTTAAAACTGGTGTAATGTTCGCCCGCCCTCTGGTCCTCGTCAGCACTCATGCAGCTGAGTTATGGAGTAGCTGCAGGTTAGAGATGGTCTTTTTGGGAAGACCAGAGAGCAGGGCATTACAGTAATCTAAATGACAAGAGATAAAAGCATGCATCAGCACCTCCGTATTAGCCTGAGAGAGAAACGGGTGGACTCTGGCTATATTCTTAAGATGATAAAAAACCTATCTTTGTTACATTTTTGATGTGTGGAATAAAATTAAGCTCAGAGTCAAAAATGACACCCAGGTTCTTCACACATTGTGAAGGTTTAAAATCTTGTAGTTTTGGTAAAAGTTTCTCTCTCTTGTCTTCAGGACCAATAATTAAAACCTCTGTTTTGGTACACTACAACCGCATGGCCAATGCTCTTTCCTGACACTAGACAGCTTTAAAAACACAATTGATCAGCAAAGAGAATCCCAATGAAAAGGCTGCACATCATTACAAGGTTATTTTTTATTATTACGTAGCTCAATCATGAAGACAAGCACTGCAAAGCCTTGGACATAATTGTGTTTGTTTCTCCGAATAAATCATCCAAAAGTAAGCAGTAAAAAGAGAGATGGGGCTGATGTAGAAAAACACAAAAAACTACTACCATCTCTGTATGAATGACCTTTTCACTAGGAAAAAGTTGAAAACAAAAAAGTCCTTCAAGAAACTGTCATAACATTAGCAATAGATGACTAAAATGAAACAATCACATTAACCTGTATTATGTATGTATATGCAGCACATGGATGTGTAATGCAGTTATGTTACTGTTTTGATACAGGTGGTACTACATAGTGGTTGTCCCCCTAACCCTGGGTTCTCTAAGAAGATGGGAGAACCCTGAGGACATGGATATACATGAGGTAAGTAGACATGTACTTGGGAGCCAAGGGACTAATACTTTTTCATACAGTCACTTTTTTGGAACTCACCACTCATTTGGGGTGTTGAGTGACTCAAAGTTTCTCCCAGAAAGACAAACCATTTCATTTTAAGGGTAAGACTTCAGGTTGGACGTCAGGCTGGAGTAAGTAATGTAGTGGTTATGGTTAAAGATCCAGTGTTTCTCATCAAAACACACCGAGACCTCATGGAAGAACCATTTGCACAATCTGAATCTATCTATCCATCTATCTATCTATCTATCTATCTATCTATCTATGATTTGTCACATGGAAATATACAAGGTACGACTCAATGAAATGTGATCCGATCAGCTCCTTTTACTTGTGCTTTGTAATTTACTCCTTTTTTGTGTCTCCTTACATTGTTGGCTGCTGCTTTATAATTGTCCATGTTTTTGGATGGTTCTAGTAATCCACGGTTTCTGATTGTGGAATGATTTAACTGTCCACACAGTCTGACCTTAATAAAACTGCTGTAGGGTAGCTCCTCCTAAACACTACAGCCACTTTTAGCAGAGCTCCACAGCAGGAGCGGCCGGGACAGCACATCCCAGTCCTAGCATCACACCAGTCCTCACCATAAAGCACACTCATCCTCCCTTCTCTCACCAGAGTCCTCTGCTCCGTCAGATTAGCATATTGGAAAAGAATCACCTGGTTGAACGGTGTTGTGCAGAATTTAACAAGGTTTCGTGAATCAAAGGATATTACAGTTCCTGATCTCCTGTTGGTGATTCACTTTATTTTCCAATGCCTGTACGCAGTGGCGGTTCTACGCCAGTTTCAATGGGGGGGCCAAGCTAGGCCCAGTCCTTTTGATACAGGGGCACATACAGGTAGGGTCAAATATCTAAGTCTGAACAATAAGATATATATCAGTGTTTCCCACAGTATTTTTGGAGAGTATGGGGGGGTTGTTCTGAATCCTGTAGGGGGGTCTGCGGGCTAGCTCCCCTGGGAGAAAATTTTGTATATATTTGATTTAAAGGCATCAGTCTGGTGAATTCTGAGAGCCAAGTTATGATGGCAGAATATGCATAGATTTCAACATCTTTGTGCTTTTCATGTGTGAAAAATGTTGTATTTTTACTGATTAAAAACACTAGTGGCATGTTATGGTGAAGGGTTACACTTAAAATACGGCTAAGGATTAGTGGTTAAAGGGCCAGTGTGTAAAATGGGTTGAAAACCGTTGGAAACAGTGACATCAGTGGTCAAATTCTAGATTGCAGGGCTCACTCGCTCACCCCTCCCGTCGGGTAAATGACGGTGGCCTCGTAGGGACAAAAAAGCCTTGCACACGAGTTTTTCAGGAGTAGATCTATCTAGCGATGAGGTGAATGTTTATTTAGAAATCTAAACCATGTTATGATATTGTAATGAATCACTCACGAGCAGGAGACCAGAGGAGCGTTCGGGAAAAAGGCCCGTTTATTTGAGCACTCCAGAAACTCCGGTAACACTCCACTCCGTCCCAAACTCTGACTCTTCTGGCGTAACAGACACACTTCATAACTTTACGTACATACTCGTTTACAATACCAAGTGGGGACCCCCTCCCCTCTCTGCTCCACCAATCTCCAGCCCGCACACTGACTGACAGCGTAGCCTGTAAACAGAGCTCAGCTGTTTATTTAGCCTAGCGATATCTCCGGACTATAGTAGCTGCAATGGATGACTTTGAACGTGATTTTGAAGAGTTTCTTGTAGCGGACACAGACCCAGAGCCATACCTGTTTGAGCCGGAGCATACAGATGAGGAACTCCATGTGTTGGATGCTGAGCGGGCGAGAAGAGAGGCTGAATGCACAGAATGGGATTTGGTGCTACTGCTGCCATTGTTGGGGAGATATATCACCAGGAGGAAAAGCGCCGCAGAGAGTGCATCACAAGGAGTGAAGTTGCGTCTTCTTTTCCTCGCAGATGACGGTTCAGGTTCATTCTCTCCTGTTGCGTGGAAAGTGTGGTCCATTCGCAAACTTTATAACTAAAAAAACTTTTCACTACTCTCTATCAACGAACTACCAACACTCTCTGCTGTTTCCTCCTCCTTCTTCCTTCCTTCCGCTGTCTTTGTTGGTTCATTTATACACACGAAACGTGTTCTCTAGCTGGCTGGATTGTCCACTCGGTCTGCCGTACATACATGGCGGCGCAAGATGGCGATCTCTCTAAAGCAAGGCCCTTGCTATATATATATATAAAAGCATAATTATAAGGCTACGAAAACCGAACAAATTTTATTTTATAGCGATTATACACTTGTATAAAAATATTAATGGGTAGAATATTCAGATTCAGATTCAGATTGACAATAAACCATGCCAAATATTACACACTGGCCCTTTAAACATTTCAGTAATCAAAAGAAAAATGACTGACGTACTGATCTGCCTCTGGAGGGCTATTTTATTATTTTAAATCATGTGCAGACAAAATATTCTTTTAAAATTCTCATACACACAAGTCAATATAAGCTGCTCCACCAGCTGAGGCCTAGAAGCGGCTCGGCGTTCCTCTCCGCTAATAATACGCGCTGGGTCTATTTCTGACGGACGCCTCGTGACAGCACGTCAATTTGCACAGACCAAATGAGTCAAACAGGAAGTCAGGCACAGAGAGTATCCAGTCAATTTTTGAAATAAAACATCCATGAAAACTCCAGATCGTATTTCACATCGCTATATCAACATGATGTGACATGTAACTACCATGAGCCAAATGAGAGAGAAAAAGTTTTCAGAGCTTACTTCAGTGGTGCTGTGTGTTGCCGTGCAGGCTCAGAGTTTCAGTCTTAAATACAGTTTAGTCTTAAATACAGCCACACAATTCTCTACTGATGAAAACGGGTGTTTTCAAGAATGCTTCATGAAGTGGATGTCAGTATTCCTCAGTGTTCCGCTTAGAAATGCATTCTGCTCTATCAACTCAAGCTCACACTAGCACTAGGAGAGCAACGTCTGTGGTGAGGCCAGGGAGGGTGAGGAGGAGGGAGGGGGCAGCCAAAGAATTCTCAGTAGGCGCTCCAGCCAGTGCGCTACAGAGTGACGTTCATTTACCGGAAGAATTTTATATCTGGCTTGGCCTGGCTTTGGAGACTATGGCGGGGCAAATTAGTCAATATATGGAAAACACTGTATATATACACTAGAAAACTTGCGCCCTTTTTCCTCCTTGTGTGGTGTATTCCGCATGATCTGATGGATGCGCCTCTTTAAGTCGTCCGTCTGGCAACCCGTTGAGAAGATTTAGTTCCGCATTCCACGTTGCCCCTCTGACTCTTCGGCGGGGGGGCCACAGGGGGGCCAGACTCAGAGTTACGGGGGCTGTGAAAAAAGCCCATGCCGTAATGCCACGCCTGGGTACCGTTAAGGTTTGGTTAGGTCTCCAAAGAATGAATGAAAAGTTAATCTAATGTCGTTGAAAGGGACACTTAAGGTTTTTTGAATTGGGGCTGCATGAGATCCTTAATTATGGTGTATTACCTACAGTAGATGGGGGTCAGTGTGCACCTTGTTTTGAGGATCAAAATAAGGGCTGTTGGGGTGAGGCCGGCGCTGCATTTAATTTTAGGCAACGGCCTTGCTGGCAGACAGGTTTGAGCGGATGCTCCTTCCACACCTCTCACCGACCCGCCTCCCTCGCCTGTAGTTACACATTTTCTGTCTGAGTCTGTGTCTGGAGAGAGCTCCAGTGCGTTGCTAGATGTTTCTTCGTCGTGCGTGATTATGCGCGCTATGAGCACAGTGGAGCCTGTAGGGCCTGACAGTAACAGTGATGTAGCTCTGAAGGTTCCTTCATTGTCTGAACTTCCTTTATCTTTGTCACACGGGGAGGTTGTACAGGAGCAACGTAGTGATTTGTCCTTGAAAGAGGTGTTTGAGCGTGCCTTGTCTGCCTCGGAAATATCCAGTGCTGCAAATGGTTACTTTGTGCGTAATGATGTGCTTTTCAGAAAATGGGTTCCTGTTGTTGACGAGTGTGTGAAGGGTGATGTTTTCCAGTTGGTGGTGCCAGTGAAGTTTCGCCCTCTTGTCTTGAAGGTTGCACATGACGAGTGTGGACATTTTGGTGTGCGGAAAACATATTTGAACATCTTGAAGCACTTCTTTTGGCCGCATGTTAAGCGTGATGCGTCCGCGTATATTAAAACCTGCCATGTGTGTCAGCTCACTGGAAAGCCTAACCAAAGTCTCAGGCCGGCCCCGCTGCAGCCTATCCCGGTCGTGAGTCAACCTTTTACACACCTCATTGTAGACTGTGTGGGTCCATTGCCACCGTCCAAATCTGGTTGTAAATATCTGTTGACGGTAATGTGTCAGTGCACCCGGTATCCGGCGGCTTATCCTTTGAGGTCGATTACGACCAAGGCTGTGGTTAAGGCATTGTCGCAGTTTATTTCAGTATTTGGTATCCCCAAAGTGGTTCAGAGTGACCAAGGATCAAACTTTTCATCTAACTTGTTTGAGCAAGTGCTGAGGCTGCTGCGTATTAGACAGAATCAGTCAACAGCTTATCATGCACAGAGCCAGGGTGCCCTCGAGCAGTTCCATCAGACGCTTAAGTCTCTCCTGTGTGCCTACTGCACGGAGTTGGATAGAGACTGGGAAGATGGGGTCCCGTGGCTAATGTTGGCTGCGCGAGAGGCAGTACAGGAAAGCACAGGCTTTAGCCCAAATGAGTTGGTCTTTGGGCATGTTGTGCGGGGTCCTTTAGCAGTGCTGAAGGGGGACTGCGTTGACACTAAGCCACTGAGCAGTTTGTTGGATTATGTGAACGGGTTCCGTCATTGATTGTTTGTTGCTGGTTGTATGGCACGGGAAAAATTGTCTGTGTCCCAGGACAAAATGAAAGAGTTGTATGACCATCATTCTGTGTGCCATGACTTTAGTCCAGGCGACCAGGTTCTGGCGCTTTTGCCCATTGTTGGTTCACCTTTACAGGCTAAATATGCAGGTCCATACACTGTTGTTAAAAAAGTCTCTGATTTGAACTATATCATAGCAACACCCGGTCGGCAGAAAGCTGAATGTCTTTGTCATATAAACCTTTTGAAGCCGTACTACACCCGTGTTGAGTCGAGCTTGAGTCAGGAGCTGAATGATGGGGTGCGCCCAGCTCTGGCTGTGGCTTCTGTGGTGGATGAGTGTGACGGGGTGCCAGAGCCGGATGAAAGTTTGCTGTGCAGGTGGTTAAAAAATTCTGAATCGCTTGGTAATTTGGACCAGTTGTTGTGTCATCTGTCAGCGTCGCAGCGCAGTGAACTGACACATTTGGTGCGTAATTATCCCTGTTTGTTTAGTGACATTCCCACGCAGACTGACTGGATCGAGCATGATGTGGATGTAGGAGATGCTTGGCCCATAAAACAGCAGTTTTACCGGGTGGCACCAGGTAAACGTGAGCATTTGGATGCTGAGGTTGAGGTATATGCTCCAAAATAAGATAGCTGCTCCGTTGTCATCCAGCTGGGTTTCGCTGTGTATTTTGGTGCCGAAGCACGATGGCACGCCTCGATTTTGTACAGACTTATGTAAAGTAAATGCTGTTACGAAGTCCGATTTGTTTCCCTTGCCGCGCATGGGTGATTGTATTGTCCAAGTGGGCTCGGCCAAGTTTATTAGCAAGTTTGACCTGCTGAAGGGCTACTGGCAGGTGCCTTTGTCTGAGCGTGCGCAAGAGGTCTGTGCTTTCGTCACTCCATCTGGCCTTTACACTTACAAGGTGATGCCTTTTGGGCTTAAAAATGCCCCTGCAACATTCCAACGTTTGATGAACCGCATAGTGTCGGGTTTGCATGGTTGCTCAGTCTATCTGGATGATTTGATAATTTATAGCGATACATGGCACTCGCATCTCCAGCGCACTCGGGCACTGTTTGACCGGTTAGCTGGAGGGTGCCTTACCATTAACCTTGTCAAGTACGTCTTTGCACGGGCTACAGTAACATACCTTGGCCGTGTGGTGGGACAGGGTTGTGTGGCCCCAGTCCAGGCCAAGATTATGGCAGTGGCCAAATACCCACAACCCACGGCGAAAAAGGAACTGCAAAGGTTCCTGGGTTTAGTTGGTTATTATAGATGTTTTTGCAAAAACTTCTCCACTGTTGTATTCCCATTGACTGAATTGTTAAAGGCCAAGGCTAAATTTGTCTGGTCAGCTGCCTGCCAACATGATAATGTGAAATCTTTACTGTGTTGTTCTCCTGTTCTAACAGCTCCATGTTTTGACCGGGCATTTATGCTCCAAGTGGATGCCAGCCAGGTGGGAGCAGGTCCGGTCCTGCTGCAGGGGGATGATCAGGGTGTTGTGAGACCCGTCAGCTTCTTTTCTAAGAAGTTTAATCATTATCAGTCTAACTACTCTGTAATAGAGAAGGAAGCATTGGCACTCATGTGGGCCTTGCAACATTGCAATGGCCCTGGCCTATATGTTCTTGATGTTGCCTCTCAGTCCCTCTCTCTCTGTTTCCTCTCTGAGGTGTGGCCTGGTTGCCTGATCTGGAGCACCTGGGCTAGGTGCTCCTGCAGAGGATAAAAGGCAGAAGCTTCAGTGCTTCTCCCTCTCTCTTCATCCTGGCAGCACCCTTGTTGGTTTTGTTGAGGCTTTTGCACACACAACACCATGCAGCACATTCTCACACACCCACACGCGCACTACTGATCCTACTGACTTAACAGATCTTATTCTTTATCTCATTAGTTAATATTTGTTTACTTTAATAAATTACTTAATTTACTTGTATTCTGAGTCCTTTCCCTTCTTTGCCATAACCTCTTGAGCCAGGGTTATGACAGTAAGAATGTTGTCAAAAGTAACCAACTCATAGCTCCAGCTCACCAACAGAAAGGCAGCAGGATCTTTTAAACATGGTGCGTACCCAAAATTAAACATGGTCTTGACGTCAACTTCACGTTCCCTATATTTGACACTGAACATCCAAACAAGCAATCAAAACAAGCAGAGTTACCGAAATATTAATTAGACATTACATTTTGCAGTTCCAACTGTACACCTCCTGTCTTTGTGAAAAGGGCCTGACCTGACACTTGGAAAGTCTCATCACAGTACTGTGGTGTGTGGTGGTTTAAATGCTAATGCATGAATAGTCAAGACCCCCCCACCCCACCCCCCCATTATCATATGGGTGAGGAAATACAGAAATAAATGAATAGGGAAATAAATGAAAACAGAAATAAATGTAAAAAGAAATAAATGTAAACATAAAAGAATAAATTAATACAGAAAATAAGTAATTTGTCAAATAAATAAATAAATTGTATTTATTTATTTTTATATTTCTGTGCATATTTATTTATTTTCAAATTAACCTGCACATTTATTTGATAACTGGGCATTTTATCTCTACATTTTTTTGTTTATGATTTCATTTATTTATTTATTGAGCCATTTTGATTTTGGCAGTTTCAGTCCTGAATAGCACTACAGGTTTCCAGCAAAACAAATTGTAGCTACTTTAAAAAGGCGTACCTAAAACAATCAATATCAGTCTAAGTGGGCGCTACTTTTATAATATTTTCATCACTTCACCTGTGAGTCTAGCGAGAAAGTTGGCAACTGTGTGGTGTGTGTGTGTGTGTGTGTGTGTGCGTGTGTGTGTGTGTGTGTGTCCGCAATGGTGCAGACTGAATAGAGCATGTCTTCACCTTCATCCACTGTGTAAGTTTGCCTTACTAACTTCTATCACATTACTACTGGCAACAAACCTCTGCTATTTAAATCCATTGTTTACTTTCCAACCGCAGTGGTTATATCAGAGCAAGCCACTAGCAGGCCTATGCCTATTTGGAAATTAATACCACCATTAATACTTAACCGGTACGTTTTTCAGGGGCAGATTCAGTGACTGGCTGTCCTAGGACAAACGCTGTCTTGCTATGCTTTTCTGGCTTTCTTTCAGTGGAAATGTTGGTATTGGCAGTGAAGGGAAGGGGTAGGTTTACTCAAACGTACCTTTTTTCAAAAATAAAACCATGAGCTATCTGTGTAGTAAAACTAGGCCTATTAATATCACAGTAAAAGTCCTGCATTTAAATTTTAACTTGAAGTGAGGAGTGAAAAGAAGCATTATCAGGACAGTATACTTAAGCCTTCTTAACGTTTGTGGTGGAGAACAAAATTGAGCTTTCAATTCTAATATAATACTAGACAGTTTCATAATAATGCATCATTTTTAATGGTTATATTTTGTGAGCAAAATCTGAATATAACATCTCTGTCAGGTAAATGTAGTAGTAGGCCAACAATGTTTTCTTACAAAGTTAAAGTACACGTTAGTACTATACTGCTGAATTTCATATTTTTTTAACCCTATGGGCCCGAACGACGCATAGTGCATCCAAATTCACATCCGTTCTTCTCTGTGGATTTTCTCCGCGATCGTGCGTCATAGCGAGAAGCCACGCATATCACGTGAAACAGCAGAACGGTAGCTTTCCGAGAAGGCTAAGCACTTGTCGGTAGTCCAATGTTTTCACAGCGAAAAAAAATATAAAGTTTCACTAAAATGATGTATAACAGAGCTTTCATACAGCTTTGCACACACATTACTGTTGGATGGATTACTGACGAACGCAGGCTCGCACAGACATGCCACGCATATCACATGAAAGCACAGGAGCAAAGCTTTCCAGGGATACCACATCATTGTACTGTCATCCCATCACGCTATAAATACAGATTGATTGTCTACAAAATAAAAACCTGACGAATTTCTTTACAATCCATTATACAGATCTTGTTATCAGTCACTTCATATAGTGAGGAATATCGTATCTTACCACGTCTTAAGTGCAACACACACCGCCGCCGGCGCGGCGCTGTGGCCGTCAAGGGCCGCCCCCCAACACACACAGGCAGCGGCGCGCAGCGGCACCGTCAACATGTATTTCCCACCCCAGCCCTCTAGGTGGTTGTACCTACACTAGTTGCCAACGATTGCCAACTGCTAGTAACAGAAGAAGAAGAGGAAAAACTTTGAGGCAACAACAACTTGAATTTCACAGGTGAGTTTCTTATCAAAGTCGTCTTATTAAAAATTTGAAACAACCGGAGTTGATCCTACGAGAGGAGACGTACATAAAAGGCTTTTCTCGCAGCGCCGCCATGAGCGCCGGCCGCGCTGGAAATAGAGCAGTGGGCTGAAGCAGAGCGGCGCAGCGCTTCGCCGGCTTTAGACTTGCGTGTGTTTCTCCCTGTCTATCCACATTTGTAGTCCGGCTTTCAAGATGCAAATATCTCCATATTGTCCAGTTGACACTCCATCAAACTTTGTATGACAAGACCAGCACACTTCACCTTTGCGCACCCAGACAACTGCAGCCTAATTATGCATGCTGACAGGGCCGTAGTCACCATATACATTGAGGGGGACACGTATCCCCCCACCAATGCCCAAAATGTTCCCCCAGTATATAACTGAAACTGAAAAACAAATATTATCTTGGAGGACATCATTGCACTTGGTTGACTATTTTTCTATGATCTTAGATGTAAATATTGCATGTTTCTTTCAGATAAAACACATTTTTGACTTGTGAATGAGTCAATGGAATTTCTTGCAATAATGAAAAAATACTGTCAATCATGTCAGCCTGGCACAAACCACATGTTTTGGACAACTGTGAAGTGACAGAATGTCCCACCATCATGGTTCTTATATTGCCAGATTCCAGAGAGTCTCCCCTCTTCATATATGGCAGAATATGTCTACTTCCAACTTGCTATGGTGAGATACATGTAAAAATGTAAGAATTTAGTCACACGGATTTGTTTTTTTCATTGATATATAAATCTATATAAAATACAGGCACATAGAAGGACATGGAATGATGGCAAACTGGTAAGCCCAGATTGTCCTGAAAAAAACAAGATATAGAATGTGTATGTAGCCTTTATAATGACTGTGATATGAGCTTAAAAGTAAAGGCAGTAAAAATACCCCAAAAACGCCTAGGGCCCAAAGGGTTAAGTGCTTTGGGGGGGTTTGTTGGTTATTTCAGGGCACAATGAGTTACAACAGAAACATCATTTAACATTTTTCATATCTAAATATAATAAATCTATGTTGTTTGGGGCTCTGGTGTATTGCTCAGGACCCAAGCTAGCACAGTGCCGAGGGTGAAGTTGTTTGTATGGGCGGTTCTCAAGAAAGCAGCAAACAGCAATACCACAGTTCCCAACAGACATGTTTTTAAGCAAGCACTGCACTAGTTGTACAGGTGTCAGCACCTCACCTGATAAGCACTCATAAGGATCACCTTGGTGTGCAGTGACAAAATGTCAGGTAAGGACCTGTTGGTTGAAAAACTGTAATAACAGGATCAGAATTAAAAATGAATGAATTTGGATGGGATTGGCATGATGTAAGTCACTGGGCAAGAAGAATAAAAACATAGATTAGACCAAGAGAACAGAAATAATATAGAAAGAACATTCTACATGTTCAGTTGTTGTTTCGTTGTGTTTTAATATGCTTGATCCAAAGTTGCCTGTTGTTTCTTCCATCTGGCAGCTCCTGGAGGCTGGTGCTGACAGCAGTCTGCAGAGGAAGAAGAGACAGAACCAGGATTTCCTGCAGCCCTACATCGCTGCCAAGCTGGACACTCTGTCTGAGATTTTCACACTAGGTGATGAGAAGAAATACAATGGCTACTACAACAAAGCTCTCCTTGACCAGCAGCAGTATCACTGCTTCGTTCTGGCTGAATGGACGGGCCATGAGTCTGTGAGTGACCTCTATGTATTTATAAGTATGAGTGTGTACAACATATTTATTTTTTTTGTGCCTTGTGCAGAGGATAGTGCACTTTGGCCAATCACAAGACTCTTTGGCCAGTTGCTATGCAATCATAAGACAATCATCAAAAATCATCACCATTTTCACCAAACACTTTTGGTATGGTACCTTTGGCACCTAAAGTAACCCTGCAGACGTGGTACCTAGACCCTAGGTCCATTTAGTGCTCTTAAATGTGGGCGGGGTTGTTATCACTTACTGCTCCATCCAGCACTCTCTATCTTTCCTCATCACCGGTGACACGGATAGAAACCTGCACCTATTTATCGTCCACAGATCGAAGTTGCATGCCGACATTTTCAGAACAAAATAGAACAGATAAGAATGAGTGTCTCTCTCTGGGATAGCAGGTTTGTGCATTTAGTCCGCTGCTGCTAGAAACAGCAAAACATCCTTTCATTTTATCTTATTATATAATGATGAAAACTCTGTCTGTGGGTGTGCCTGTGTGCCTGTTCCATGTTTTTATCCTCACTGACTTGGTCAATCCATGTGAAATTTGGCACAGTGGTAGAGGGTAATGGAAGGATGGGAATGAAGCAATATTACATCAATTGGCCAAAGGGGGGCGCTATAGCAACCGATTGAAATCGCAAACTTTGAATGGGCATATCTCAAGGCCCGTATGTCGTAGAGACATGAAACTTTGCACAGAGATGCCTCTCCTCATGCGGAACGAATTTGCCCCAAGAACCCATAACCCATACAAATTTGCCGCATTTTGAATTTTTGAAAAACACTTAAAATCGATCTCTTCCTAGGAAGTTTGACCAATCTGCATAAAACTTGGAAAACATAATCTAGGGACCAGTATCTAAAGTTCCTGTCGAAACAAAAACTAAAGGTCTGGAGCTGGGCCAGAAAGCTCGCGACCTCGTTCCCATCTTCTCGAACAGACTTTCTTTGTTTTCCATTAGATATCAAAAACTCATATACTCAGAGGTAAAAAAAATCACTGGAGACACGTAGAATCAAATGCAACTGAGTTTAATGTGCTCGCAGGCAACAAATACATCACAACTCAATGAGTCAAGCTCTGGAGCAGGACTGAAATTTCTTTGTTTGCGCACTCGTTTTTATTGTGAAGATTTTCTGCTGAGTCGTCTCTTTCTTAATCCTTCCCACTTGTCTCTGATTGTAACGATGTCACATTTCTGCTGAGTTTCCACTTTTTTCCCTTTCATCCTACCACCATAACGGTGTCATATTTCTGCTGAGTCTTCACTTTTTCTCCTTTCATCCTAAACCCCGCCTCTTTACTTGTACTCGTAATGTTTTCTTGGACTATCTAAGACCGCCTCCTCTTACCAGGGTCATATCAGGACAAGCTGTAATTCCCCTAACTTTCCACCAGTGTTTCTGAGCCCATCCTCATGCTATTTTTAGAAATGATGCCTAGGTACTTCTCCACCACAATACTTTAAAGTGTCTTTAAATTTCAACTTAAAGGTACAGTATAAACACTTCAGTAAACATTACACTACATTCCCCCCTTTGGGGCTAACAAGTCCCACTAAATAGTGAGGGAGGAAAATATATATTCCCCCCTTTGGGACCAGAAGGTCCCGTACTACAATCTACATGAATCAGCAAGCTTAACAGAGGGAAAAATATATATATTCCCTCCTCTGGGACTGCAAAGTCTCACTCTACCCAAGTGATTAGTCAAACATCAAACACACTATATTCTACTGATTACAGCTTGGTATAGGCACAAGGGTAAGGCACTCAATGTGTAATATCACTCTGTTACAGTGTTTAATCTAAAACCTAGAAAGGTGATTGTTAAGTACTGCAACACACAAGATAAGTCACAGTGGGATACATCATCACTCCAGTGTATACATAATTATAGAACGATTACAGTGAGTGGAACACCCTAGTGATCCTGCAACTGTTGATACAGCACAGTCACTGGTCAGTAGAGTCAGTGGAAACATAGGCCGACGTCCCGGCCATACAAAGATGGCGGTAAGCTGCAACTTGATCCTTCAGTAACACGATCTCAAGCTCCAACTCTTGATAGGTTGCCAGCTGCTGTTGCAGGTTTTGGTTGTCTCCTGTCAGGATGCAAACTTGAGCATGCAGGGTGATCTTCTCCTGTTGATCCCGTTCATGCTGCTCCTTCAGGCCCCAGCGATTTTCCACCATCCTGCGCTTATAGGTGTAATGGCGCAGCTTGTGCAGGCTGTGTCGCAGCTCTAGAGAGAAGCTGCACACCAGGCGACGGTAGAATGTTGCAGGAACATCATAGAGTTGGGTGCGCAGGTCATCCACGAGCTGCTTGTATCTCTCAGTGGTGGGCATCTTGTTTTGCAGCTCGCGGAGATGCCCTTCCACCGCCTCAGGCCACATGTTATATTGGCGTTGCAACAGGACTCTGGTGGCTCGGGACAATGTTTTTTGTGGCACAGGTGTGCACATGATGGCTGGGGGTTTTGGTTCTTGTGGCACGGGTATGCGTCTACCTGCCGGAGGGGGCTGCAAGGGGATTGATCGTGGAGGGCTAGTGGGAGAATAAGACATGTGTACAGGCATGGGCCCTCCTTCGTCAATCTCTGAGTCCTCCGTTGAAGAAGACATTGCCTCAGGGGCAGGTTTGGGCCGTGGTACCCATTGCCTGCTCTCTGGCACCTCGTATTGCATGGGCTGCATTACTCTGGTGGTTGGCCGGGACCCGAGTGCAGTTGACACCATGCATTGGGATGTGGACGGCATCATACCGTCAGGGCGCATCTCCCATGGGTTCATCATGTGGCTTGGGCCTGGCTGGGCCACGTCGTACACGTTGGTGACACTGGGGGGTTGGTTGAAGATTGTCTGGTCTACCAGTCCTCCTATCACGGTCCTTCCATATTCCGTCGTGGTCATCCCCTGGCCTGGGATCTCAAACTGGGGCTGGTCCTCTGGCATGGCACGTTGTGAGTTGTCAATGGGGCTGAAAGGGTTGATGGGAATCCAGTGCGGGATGTTCGTCAATGGCGGCTGCATAAGCGGTGGCACGTAGGTTTCTGGCGAGGTCATCGGTGCGTACTGGTACCAATGGGCTTCAATGGGGGCTCCTCCTTGGGGCACATATGGGAATGGGGGTCAGTTGGTCAGCCTGGGAGATGGGTTGGGGTGGTCTGGGCGCTCCGGCATGGCTGGGCGCTCTTGGTCGGCCAACCCTGGAGTCTGCTGCTTTGGATACGGGGATCTCCAACTGCTGGCCATGCTCTGCACCTATCTAGGTGTTGTAAGGGACATTGTTTAATTCAATTCACTTCCCTCTTAGTTAAATTCACTTCCCTCTTTTCCTCCTTTTCCTTCTAATTGCCCCGTGGTATAAATAACCTATATATGTTAATCAGTCGATTGTTAGTATGGGTTTGGTAACAGCAAGGTTTTACCTGAATCTACTGCCAATTATTTGGTTATTTCTTACCCTGAATCAGCTCTCCCTCTATACGACCTCGTATTCCCCTTCCAGGTTCCCCTTCATTGGCTCATATAAGTTTATATTGTCAGCCATATTCTCACATACGTATTGTCAATCATGGTCTCATATAAATCATTGTTCAATCTTTTGGGTGCATAGGGTCTTACCCACGGTTCATCTAGTTCCCACAATTCGCCTTTCTCAGGGAGCTTTTCCTGCTGTTGTATCAGCATAACAAATTGTCCTGTGGCTGCTCTCATGGCCCTTCTTACTAGTATCTGTATTAGGGGAATGACGCAACAGATTATCAAGAGAATAGTCAATAGAACAAGTCCAAATATTACTCCTATAGTCCGTAAGATTTTTCCAACAGAGAACTTTTCTAACCAGTCAAGAATTGATGAGGTTTTAGTGTTCCAATTGGAGTGTTTGTACTTGTTGGTCTCTTAGTCTATGTATGTTTTCTAAAGCTTGAGTCAAGTTGCCATCTTCACCTGTATTCATGGGGATAGGACACCTTGGTCTGGGGCTAACGTTGTTTCGATGACAAGTCTGTTCTGCACAGTCATTAGGGATGTAGCATGCAACTGTTCACTCACACCTTCCAGTGCTGCTATAGACCAATTTACGAACCTCTGTTGATTGTACCACAAATAGTTCACCCAGCGGCTATTACGCGCTATGTATTGGGCATTCATTATGGTCCCTACAAATGGCATAGCACCTAATCCTCTACCTTTGCTAAGGTCATAAGTCCAAATCCATGTGGCATGAGTGAGATTGCACCCCATGACGTATGAGGTCTTAGCTGTGCCGCTTACCACCTGGTGACATTGAATCTTAGCTTTCTCTACGGTTTGACACACTTTTGCAATCCAAGTCTGATTAGTTTGCTTATGGGAGGCACTTTCCTACCGGCACTGGATCAATTGTTCCACCTCGAGCATGTTGTTGCTGCTAGTGGAGTTCTCTAACCAATGTTTGATGTGCCCTCGGGCTACACAAAAGGGAAATACAATGTCTTGAGCCAAATGCACTACTGGTGGTACTTGAAATTCCTTTTTAATTTGCTCAGGAGCCCCTTTAAGGCTTATTGGGCAGATTTCACTATTATTGGCGTAATTGGTTTTCCCTGCCGCCATCCACATAGTACACTGTGCAAAACAGGTGTCTCGCCGTTCACATTCCTCTATACCTGGGAGGGGCCTAACTCTGGGTAGGCCTAATTTTCTGTGGCATGCTATGCACGAGCTGTTGGTTACTTGTTTGGTGGAGTACTCTAACCACTGGTATAACATATTAGATCTCCACGTGGTATTTCTAATTAGTTTGGTGTCTCAGTCTGGCACGTTTCTGGTTCTTCTGCGGAGTTCTGGTTTTAGTTTGAGCCATTGCTGAGCCAGTTCTATGGGTACTGTGTGCCCAGTGTCTACGTTGGCACAACTTTCATGATCACACCAGACTCTTGCTGTCACCATCCCCTCTGCACTACATTGTGGTCCTATAGACCAGCCATTCAACCTAATATTTCCTGGATCTTCCACTAACACATCATCATAAGCATGCGACTTATAGTAGGTCAACTGCACTATTTCTCCGCTAGTCATCTGTCCTTGTTTTACAGCCATGGATCCTAGTGCGAGTAAACAATGGTCAATCTGCCCCTGATCCTGACTGCTCTGTTCGGCTCCCTCACTTGGCTTCACCCCTATCATGATAAACAGTAATGTTAGTAGCACTGCCACTATTATCCCTGCCTGAATTCCTCTTCCTATACTAGTCTGGCCTCCTACATCTGAATTTCTCTGGCTATATGGCCTGCTGGTCTGCTGTTCCCTGTTCTTAGCCTGCATGTCCTGTGTCTGCACCCCTTGTGTCTGTGTCTCTTGTGTCTGTGTCTGCACTCTCTTGGCTCTCTGTTGTACCTGTTTCTGTGCTGCGGCCTTTTTTTTCTTCTTCTGCAGCTTCCTCAATTTCCTCTGCTCTTGCTGTCCCTGCGCCCTCATCATCATCCCTGTGGCTGTCAGGTGTCGACTCATGAGACTCATCACTAGCCACTGTGGAGGAGGTGCTCCCCTCCGTGGTACTCTCTGGTGACACCCTCCCTGGCAGCAACCCACTGCTGTCACTCTGCGCCCCGCTCCAACCCCGCCTGGCTGCCAAGCTTAAGAATTGCCTTGTCCCTTGCTCCTGCGGGGAGGCATCGCCTGAAGGTCCTCTGGGATCTCGACTCATCTGTCCTCTGTGGCCCCTTTCACTTGCTGGAAGATGGCCCTATGGATACGAGTTAGACTTCATAAATAGTCAAACATTTCATTTTGCAGTTGCTCCAATGGGGGCCCTTCGTAGGGACCCCTCAAATATGGTATTGGCATGGGTCGACCCGTAAGCATTTCATGCAGTGTTAGATGCGTGATTCTGCTGGCTTGTGAGTGCACTGACATTAGTGCAAGCGGTAAAGCATCCACCCAGTTAAGCTTGTCCCCGCTATCTGCTACTATTTTTGCTATTTTTGTTTTCAGAATCCCATTTGCTCTTTCTACTGCCCCCTGTGATTGAGGGTGGTAGACACAGCCAAACTTTTGTTTGATGCCTAGTTGCTTCAATGTTTCTTCTATTACATTAGATACAAAGTGTTTTCCGTTATCTGATGATATGGTGTCCAGCATCCCAAATCTCGGGAAGACTTCTCAGCAGAGGGATTTTGCAACTGTTCTGTGATCTGATTGGGCTGTGGCTGTTGCTTCTACCCATCGGCTGTATCTGCATATGACTACCAAGACGTATCTCATTCCTCTTACTCTGGATTGTGCTCCCATATCTATATAGTCGAACATGAGGTATCTAAAAGGACCGTCTGGAGGTGGTATATGCGCCAGTGGGCCTGTAAAAACTTTCCTGATGTTGTATCTCGCACAGGTTTTGCATTCGCTTAGTACTCTACTACCGTGGCTGCCATGAATGGTGACCACCATGTTGCTTGCAATTTCCGTAGGATCTCCCCCCTTGCGCAATGGTCATTACCATGCGCCCAAATTATAGCACGTCGTAGCAACAGGGTCGGTAGTACAAAATTGCCATGACTATCTTGCCAGAGACCATTTGTTGGCCCCTGTGCTTGTGTTCTGATGGCGCCACGCTTGATCCACAGTCGTTTTTCAGCCTCACTTACTGAGTTTTGCGCGGCCTCAGTTTTTTTATCTACACACGTATCTACCTCTTACGCTCCCCGTCTTCGTCGAGTCGTAAGTCTATTATGTCCTCAGTCTTTTATCTACACACGTCTATTTATAACAACTTCTATCTTCTCCTATAATATTTACAATTTTTACACTTTGATCGATCTTTATCGCAGTCCTTTTGAGGCTCCTAGCGATTTATTTTCTTTACCTATTGCAGTCCTCTCAAGGCTCCTAGCAACTTATCTCTTTTATCTCTTACCACAGTCCTCTCAAGGCTCCTAGCGATTTATTTTCTTATCTACCGCAGTCCTCTCAAGGCTCCTAGCAGTTTATTTTCTTATCTACCGCAGTCCTCTCAAGGCTCCTAGCGATATCGCAGTCCCCTCACGGCTCCTAGCGATGTTTATCTCTTTATTTCTTCTTTATTGCAGTCCTTTGGAGGCTCCTAGCAATTTATTTCTATCATCGCAGTCCTATCGGCTCCTAGCGACTTTTATGTCTTATCTCTTCATTTCTTATTTTATCTCTTTATCGTGATTTCTCTTCTGCTGTACTGTCTCTTACACACACACATTCTCTCTTTTTCTTCCACACACACACACACACACACCAAGGTCACGCTGTGTTGCACTAGATTCAGTTGTCTCCAGCAATATATCAGCTATAAAACAATGTTGTGTTATTAGTTAGTAATTATTACATCACATTTTAGGTTCTTTAGGAGAAGAATTTGTCAAATACCTCCGACCTGGGCGGCTCCCAACACTGCACCTCAGACGCACCCGGTTTAGGCAGAAAAAAGGCTCTGCTTACCTTATCTGGTGGCCACCTGTACATCTGATGTGCAGCCCAGTGCCCCCGGTCTTAGGATCCGACCTTCTCGCCCTCCTATGCTGAGCTCGCCAAAATGTCGAAACAAAAACTAAAGGTCTGGAGCTGGGCCAGAAAGCTCGTCACCTCGTTCCCATCTTCTCGAACAGACTTTCTTTGTTTTCCATTAGATATCAAAAACTCATATACTCAGAGGTAAAAAAAATCACTGGAGACACGTAGAATCAGATGCAACTGAGTTTAATGTGCTCGCAGGCAACAAACACATCACAGCTCAATGAGTCAAGCTCCGGAGCAGGACTGAAATTTCTTTGTTTGCGCACTCGTTTTTATTGTGAAGATTTTCTGCTGAGTCGTCTCTTTCTTAATCCTTCCCACTTGTCTCTGATCGTAACAATGTCATTTCTGCTGATTTTCCACGTTTTTCCTTTCATCCTACCACCATAACGGTGTCATATTTCTGCTGAGTCTTCACTTTTTCTCCTTTCATCCTAAACCCCGCCTCTTTACTTGTACTCGTAATGTTTTCCTGGACAATCTAAGACCGCCTCCTCTTACCAGGGTCATATCAGGACAAGCTGTAATTCCCCTAACTTTCCACCAGTGTTTCTGAGCCCATCCTCATGCTATTTTTTAGAAATGATGCCTAGGTACTTCTCCACTACAATACTTAAATGCTCAGTGAGTGTGTGTCATAAGAATACAGAAAATAATAAACCAGTGTGTGACTTCGCAGTGCACAGAGTACATTGCTTCAACACGTGTCTTTAAAGTTCAACTTAAAGGTACAGTATAAACACTTAAGTAAACATTACACTACATTCCCTATTGGCAAAAGTTGGAAAACTTACTAAAACTGAGCTTCTATAAGGCAATGAATATTGCAGAGGGCGTGGCTCATCACATAAAGGTGAATAACATCTCAAGGGTTTTGCCGATCATCACGCAAGGCCTAACCTGTTTTTGTTCCAATGCTCCGTGCAAAGTAGAAATACAGCATGAATGGAAACAAGAGATAAAGATGAAGATATAAATAAGACACTAAAATAGACAATGAAATAAATAAAATAAAATATTAAAGTAGACATTAAAATAAAATAAAATAAAATATTAAAGTAGACAATAAAATAAAATAAATAATAAAATAGTAAAGTAGACAATCTGAAATATATACAATATACAATGAAATGTTTGTAGCGTTATAGATGAAATAAGAATGAGTAATTATATTGTGTGTTTTGTTTTATAAATAGCCAAATGAGTCCGATCATCAGAGGGAGGAGTTGTACAGTTTAATGGACACAGCTAAGAATGACTTCCTGTGGCGCTCAGTGGTGCATTTAGGAGCAATCAGTCTCTGGCTGAAGGTGCTCCTCTGTTCGACCAGAGCGTTGTGGAGAGGGTGAGAGCCATGCTGAAGTATCGCCCGCACCTTCGACAGCATCCTCCTGTCTGACACTGCTGTCAAAGGGTCCAGCTCCACCCCCACAACGTCACTGGCCTTTCTGATCAGCTTGTTGAGTCTGTAGGCATCGGCTACTCTCAGTCTGCTGCCCCAGCACACCACAACAAACAGAATAGCACTGCCACCACAGACTCATAAAACATCCTCAGCATAGTCCGGCAGATGTTAAAGGAGCGGAGCCTCCTCAGAAAATAGAGGCGGCTCTGTCCCTTCTTGTACAGGACTTCAGTGTTCTTAGTCCAGTCCAGTTTATTGTCAATGAACACACCCAGATACTTGTAGTGTTCTACGATGTCCACGTTATGCCCCAGAATGGAAACTGGGGTCACTGGTGTCCTCGTTCTCCTCAGATCCACCACCAGCTCTTTTGTCTTTGTTGTGTTGAGCTGCAGGTGGTTCAGCTCACACCATGAGACAAAGTTATTCACCACAGCCCTGTATTCAGCCTCCTCGCCCTTGCTGATACATCCAACTATAGCAGAGTCATCAGAAAACTTCTGAAGATGACAAGACTCTGTCTGGTAGCTGAAGTCCGTGGTGTAAAGGGTGAAGAGGAAAGGAGAGAGGACAGTACCTTGTGGGGCCCCGGTATTGCTGACCACTGTGTCTGACACACAGTGCCGCAAGCGCACGTACTGTGGTCGGCCAGTGAGGTAATCCACAATCCAGGACACAAGGGGGGGATTCACCAGCATCGCCGTCAGCTTGTCATATCAATTTTTACTAAACTTGGTAGTTATGTAGAACAGAACACCTCAAGGTGACTGGAGAAATTTAACTCTAATTGGCAACTGGGTTGCACTATAACAACAGAAAAATGCTTAAAAATGGCTAAAATGCGTCCGATCGCTGTGGCTCCCCCTGTGGCCGAATGTTTTGGTTTTTTTTTCCTAATTTCTGGTATGACAAAGTCATGGTATGGTATGCTGTACTCAATGGGTATGGACTAGTAGTTATAATTCACTAACATATGTAAAACTTGCCACGGTATGAACAGTGGTTACATAAGCCACAACTCAGCCCTAAGTAAGAGTGACTGTCTGCTATTGACCAGTCAACAGACTGCTGTGTTTCTAGCTCCACCTTTTAGTACCAGATCTGTGTCCGAGGTACCCCAACAGAGGGGTGACCAAAAATGGGGACAGTAAGTAACAGTTCCATTGGTACCATCCACAGCTTTTCACAGTGAAAACGGAAAAAATTAGTACTGAACTGACCTGTACCGTACCGTGCCTACCGTACCTACTGCTTGGTAGCAACGGGGCTAAAGAGGTGGATGTAGCAGACACCACATACAGTGTTCAATTTCAATTTGTTCAATTTGTGAATTTTGAATATTTCAGACAGTTCTGGTAAATCATCTGCTGATAAAGGCAGGAATAGTTCTTTAACTATACACTGTATATTGATTCATTCTGTTATTTAGTTTACGCTGTCATACCTGCAGAGAGGCATGCTACACTACTCATGACAGCAAAAAAGTATAAGACCAAACTATTTTGCCATCTTTACAGCTTGAAGGAAAAGCATGATAGCATCAGCATTTGTTGCCAGTGCTGGGTAGTTTAGTCATCACAGGTAGGGATGTTCCTAATGTAACGAGTGTGTCCATGGGACACGAAGGAGGATGACTCGATGAACAGTTTCCTGCATTTATTCGCTCCTGCAGAAGAAATAAAAACATCATTTGCCTTCTGGTCTTTTCTCCTGCACCTCTGCACTCCCAGCAAAGCCAAACAGCACTGTGAGAGCAGAAGGGAGGGGCTACGGAAGCCCAGGCGGTACGGAAAAGGCATAGTGCAGGAAAGTCATTTCCACAGGAAAAATTAATAAAATCATCCATCCATCCATCCATCCATCCATCCATTTTTGTAACCGCTTATCCTCTTGAGGGTCACGGGGGGGCTGGAGCCTATCCCAGCTGACACTGGGCGATACACCCTGGACTGGTCGCCAGACTATCGCAGGGCTGACACATAGAGACAGACAACGATTCACGCTTGCATTCACACCTACAGGGACAATTCAGAATCACCAATTAACCTATCCCCAACCTGCATGTCTTTGGACTATGGAAGGAAGCCGGAGTACCCAGAGAAAACCCACACTGACACAGAGAGAACATGCAAACTCCGCAAAGAAGAGCTCCCTCCTGGAATTGAACCAGGAACCCTCTTGCTGTGAGGCGACAGTGCTAACCAAATAATAATAAATAAAAATAACAAATTCAGATAAAATTCACAAATACTCAAAATCATCATAAAATGATGAATAAAATTCACAAATACAAAGTGGAAATAATAATTAATGAAGCGCTTTTTTTTTTTTTACTTTGTTACACCCACCCCCATTGAATTTTATCAACTATGAGCACCAACTACACAGTAAACACCATAGAAAACACAAGTTCACAAATTACCAGGGCCATCAACAAGAAAACCAACACCAAATGTATCCCATAAGAATGGAGTGGCATGAGAGCAATGCTTTTTCCTCAGTCCAGCAACGGGTAACAGGATGCCTTGTACACTCCACAAGACCCCAAAATATAGTGTAGTGTAGTGCAGGCTTATGACACTGCATAAAATGAAAACAGTGGAGCATTACATCAACACAAAAACTTTTAGACCCAAAAGGGGCATAGGCTATCTGATTAAGGTTTTAGTCAGCAAAATCCTGGAACACAGATTTGCAAACAGCCTTAACACTGAACTTGTCCTGAACAACATCCTGCCTGGATATGGTGTGAATGATGAGCCTTTTCACAGTTTTGACTAGATGACCAAATCTAGACCTGACTTGTGTCTGTGCATTAGAATGGTCACAGTGTATGGTTGAGGTCTGGTCAACAGTGTGCAGAACGTCTGATGCATTGTCTGTCTGTGTTATGGTACTGAGAGCAAGTGCCGGCTGTCTCACACTTGCTGGGACGTACACAGCAGTCACTCTCTCTCAGACAAGGTCTCTCCATCCTCTCTGACGTCAACAGTCCTTGAGGCTGAGAATTCTGTAGCAGGCACAGATGAGGCCGGGTCACACATTTTAACTGTGTCTTCCACAGGGAGGAAATTGGCCAGCATCAGTAGGTTTCTTCTCCTGTCCAGTGATTGTGTCGCAGATCCTGCATGTGTGCGTCTCTGGGATCACATCCACCACAGTGAAGATGGTTGATTCCCACCGGTCGGTGAGCTTCTTTTTACCCCTCTCCTTCCTGATGGCCAAGAGCACACTATCACCGATGTCAGTGTTGGATCCCTTCACTTTCCTGTTGTACAGCTGAGCATGTCTCCTATGCTCTTTTGCAGCATGGACCTGAGCAATCACCATTGCTTCCTTCAGGTCATTGGTAAGACATGTCACATACATGTCATAGCTCATCACAGCAGAGTCATTAAGGACAGTACGAAAGAGGACGTCAACAGGTAGGCAGGGGACCTGGCCAAACATGAGGAAAAAGGGGGATAACCCATTGCCTCATAGGCTGCACAGTTATACATAAAGGTCAGTGTCTGCAAACACTGCGGTCAGTCAGCCTTCTCTCCAGGGGACAACACACGGATCATACCACCCAAGGTTCTATTGAATCACTCCACACTCCCATTTCCCATTGGATGGTAGGGAGTTGTGTATGATTTTCTGACACCTGAGACCCTGAGGAGCTCACCTATCGGCTGACTCTCAAAGTTAGTGCCTTGGTTGCTGTGAATCCTTTCAGGAAAGCCAAAGAGACAGAAATACTCAACATAGTACAAAACACGACAGAGAATTCTGTCCTCCAATTGCTTGTCATGGAAGTCCTTTTCGGTGTAGGCAGGTAAGGTGTCCTGTCCAGGTGGAACCAACTGAGGCAGATAATGCAACACTTCAATAGCACGGGCCCTCGGTCTAGCATCCCACTTAATGTGCGACTGTAGTACAACAGACATATCCTCCACTACAACAGACTAACTGTGCATTTGTAGTGGACTGCATGTCTACTGGGCACTGACACTCACGGGAGAGGGTTTCTTGTGACCACTGGATGACCGGAAGGCATTCTGGACAGAGGAATTTGACACATCTTTGACCTTGGTGAGAAGACCTGCATAGGGTTCAGGGAGCAGCCTGTGGCCAACACTCTCCTTGGCAAATGGCACACGGCTTAGGGCATCAGCCACAATGTCTTGCTGACCAGGGACATACTTAATATCGAAGTTGCAACTCGCCAACTGGGCTACCCAGAGTTGCTCACAACAGTCTAGCTTTGGCTTTGTCAGGATATGAGTCAACGGGTTGTTATCGGTCCAGACTGTGAATTTGTGGCCTTTCAACCAGTGATTGAACTTGTCGCAAACTGCCCATTTCAATGTCAGAAATTCTAGCCCGTGTGCTGGGTAGTTCTTTTGGGACTGAGACAATGACTTGCTGGTGAAAGCAATCTGTCTGGCTTGTGTTTCACCCTCCTGAACCTGAGACAGAAAGCACCTATGCCATCCAGGGATGCATCAGTTGACAGCATGAAGGGATGGGTGAAATCTGGATGAGCCAGGATGACACTGTGAATCAGTGAGGACTTCAGGAGTTCAAAAGCCTGTCCCTGCTCCACTGTCCAGTTAGCAGCACACAATTTCCTGCCTGACAGTTTGGTGTTATGGTGATTGCCTTTCCTTTTCTTACCCTTCAGTAGATCAAAGAGCGGTTTGGCGATGGCGGTCGCACTTGCCTGGGCACAAAGTGCTGATAGTAATTTACCATCACTAAAAAGGACCTTATCCGCTTCTGTGATTGGGTCACGCCATCAGGCTCCATGAGGTCAGTGGTCGTCATGTTTGTGATGTTATCAACCAGAGGCCCTGTGGCAGACGGTTGTACTCATACAAGCCCATGGGAGTGGTGAAGGCTGAGTATTTGCTGTTGTCCTCGTGGAGCGGCATATTATAGAACCCAGAGGTCAAATCCATCGTGCTGAACGGACAGTTTCCCCCCTTAGTGCCGCCAAACAATGTGGAGAAATTGTGAGTTTATAATGGGTGTTTTTGGAAAGAACACGATACTCTGACGCAAATGTCGCCTACACATATTTTCAAACACATCACCGTTGGGCCTGTTCCTATATCTATCCACGAAGCTCGTCATCCACATATCTTCTGTGCTAAGATCGTGTGCAGATGCTCTCTGCCTCAAAACACTGAGGGGTAAACTCATCTTCACTATATTATTCCCTGTCAGCACAAACACAACCTTCCTAGAGCACTCCTTCAAATGCAAGTTCGTTAACCTATACACTGCCTCCTCCTATGCAAATACACACTACCCAACTTCTTCAACGCGTCTTTAGCTGAGACATTTCCTTGGTTTTTGGCTTCTTTTTGGGCATTACTCAATAACAGGCCAATTTCTCTCTCTGCTTTTGTAATATACGATATTATATACACAACAACTGCATACGCATCAGTTACAAAGCTCACATCAATATTAGCGTTCCAACACTTCAACAACTGCTTGCTATACTGATTGACCCAAACTTCATTTACTCCTCTCTCATAAACTACCTTGGTCTTTTTTTGCATTCTCCTATATGCCATTTCAAAAATCTCCTGATTAATGCCCACACTCATAAATAACTCCTCTACACTACCAAACGACTCACTTTCCACTGCTTTCTTAACGGATTCCAATATAGACCTCGCAATCTCTACTCTCATCTTGTTACTCCTGTCAAAACACCTACAGACTGGTTTGTCTTCTGACTGAGGATCCTCCCCTGTCTTCTTTGCCTCCTTCTTGTCACATGTGCATTTTTTTTCTTCTATTTTACAAATAAATGTACGCTCAGACACAGGTTTTGGGAAATTGAAACGACATAGTCTTCTTTTTTCTGCATGACTTTGAATGTCGTTTGGAATGTGTTTGCACTGATGACACAATGTCCAATAATGCGTCATCATCTGAGGGTAACTCACACGATACGTAGTTATCGATAAACTCTACAACCTCCTCGTCTGTATTCTTATCAATTTGGGGAGCACCCTCAATCCAAAACAGACAGTGAACATAAGGAAAACTGCACTGCTGAAACTCAACCCTATAAAAGTAATCTATGATTTTGCCAATTGGTTGAGAAGGAGACATGAGAACCTCTTTCAGAAAACAATGCCATCTGTAATCAAACATCCTCGCTGCTGTAACCGGGTTACCACGCAACAACTGACACCTGTCTGCCCACTCCAAATCCTCTACCGTCTGTGTTCTGCCTTCCTGCTTCAGGATGCTGGTCAGGAGATTCTGCCAGCGCAGATCTGCAGACGAAAACGAGCAAAACCACGTCGGAATCCCTAACTGACGCACACACACCAAGACGTCCTTCTGCACGGACATCCAAAACGCAGGAGTCCCACGAAGAGGCTTTAAAAACCTAAATCCATCATCAAACTGCAACAACTGCTTCAGATACTCCTCATCCTTCAGCATACTCTGACTAATCCTTTGAGACCTCTGACCTCCCTTACCTTTACGCAACGCTACAGCAACACTCGACATCACCTGATCAACCTCTGACATGTACTGAGCAAAAAATATGTACTCTACATCACGTGCAAAACGACCATCGCAGTGCACAATCCTATTGTTGAAATAACGCGACAGACTCAACTGATAACGCCGACTGTCATGGAAGGTCTTCTGACCCACAGGAAACAACACGGGGAAACACTTTGCTTCATTACTCTGGTCAGAAAGCATCCTAACTGGACTATTTCCCTCTGCAGGCGCTATATTCACGATATCATCAAAATACTGATCTAATGCTTCCTGACCAATATCAACAGGCATAAGACAAGTGTCCTGAAACATGCAGTGCTGCTGTCTGTCATGTAACATTTCATCTTGTACTATGTCTGCTGATTCTGCTAAATCATCAACCTCAGCCTTTTCTACAACCTGACCAACAACCTCACTTCCTGTACCAGCTTCCTCACTTCCTCTACCAGCTTCATCCTCACTAGCTGATCCAGCCTCTTCCCTGTCCCCATCTTCCTGTCTACAAAACTCATTAATCCACTCCTCATTAAACTCTGTCTCTTTAATGAATATTGGTCCTCTTTAAATACTCCAGCGCCTGTCTTACATGCAATGGATCCACAAACTGGTACTCGTAATGTCCCTTATATGTCAACTTGCGCTTTAACTTCACCTGCACCAAAGACCCTTCCATACTCGAACGCGGCAACACATTACTAGTTTGCGTAATGTTGGCGGGAACACAGGTCACTGGACCATGTACTCCATTTTGCCCCCCTTTAGGCAATGCCAACATTTTCATAAAAGGAATATGCAAGGTTATCAAATGCTGCTCTATACTACTCAGACATCCCAGTTCTGGTGGAACAGGATCAACATCCAAGTTATTACTCCAACATTTAGCTGGCATCTCACCTGCACTAATCTTACGATGACACATATGACAAATCCACAGCTGACCTCTAGACAACACCAACTGACAAGGCACAACACACTGATCGTTACATCTATGCAAATACTTCTCACTAATGCACTGTTCTGCAATACCCCCTGTAGCTAAACTTGTACCATACACTTCCCTTACACAGCTCTGCACCTGATTTCTAAACAACAACCTATGACAACACACAAAATGTGGACCATCTCTGACCTTTTCCAAAAACTGCTCCATAACAAAACCAAAGTCAACTGACTTCTCCATCCTCTGCTTCCTACTCAACCTGACGCTATCCATAACCCTCTCTCTGTGCTCAACCCTTTCTCTATATTTACTAACACTCATCATTTTAACTCTCTGTCTGTGCTGGGTGTCTTGTCTATATTTACTAACACTCATCATTTTAACTCTCTGTCTGTGCTGGGTGTCCTCTCCATATTTAGTAACACTCAGCGCTTTAACTTTCTCCCTGTGCTCGATGCTTTCTCTATACTTTGCTATACTCTTAGCTTTACTAATCGCTTTAACCCTCTGCCTGTGCTGGATGTTCTCTGTATATTTACTAACAAATCTGCAGTCCAGGCTTATACACACAAACAGTGTTCTCAAAATGCTGTCCCATGACATTCTCTACATAAATACACTCTGCTGACAAACACGTAGTGTTACAGTTGTACTTCAACCAACGCCCATCATAAAAAGTACACACACAAACTCCTAACCAATCTGCTGTGACCTGGATTTCTACCTCTGTAGCCCAACTGTTCACATTTCTCATCTTGGACTGCTGAAGATACTCTGAAACAGATGAATACTCACTTCTCAGAAGACTTGCATACTTATCTGCATTCCTTTCTAACTCCTTACATACAGCTAGCCTAATCTTGCGATGGTGCTTCTGTGTGCCACTCACAGCCTGAGAGATGGCTCTGAAGAAGCAGTTACCATCAGCCACAATCCTTTCATTTAAACACGGGACCCCTAACAGCCCCACCTCTGTGGATACCGAACCACTGACCTTCCCAAAGTCTATGTTCAACTTGCTACACAAAGCTTTACAGACATCTACACTAAGAGGTTGGAAGAGCAGCTCCTCATTTGCCACAGCACAAACAAATTCTACATCTGCATTAACCTCACAAACATCAAATGTCTTTAATTTCTTCAACACACTAGTGCGAGAAGAAATTTTACGCTTTCTACCATCACTAACTGTTGACTCTGCCGCTGAACCACTGCTCGCCTGACTGGCTAAAGTCACAACAGAAATGCCAGACAGTGCTGGACTTACAGTTACACCAACACCACACTCAGACACACAATTTCCTGAGGAAATGTGTTTTACCCTGGCCTCAGAAACATCACTAGACTCTGCCACTGGAGCAGTACTCATCTCAGTAATACAGCTCTCCACAGAAACACAAGACAGCATTGGGCTTGCACCCTCACTGACACTAACGCCACACAGCTCAAAGAGCTTCTGCCTAGAACTGAGACTGTCTGCCAAACAACAGATGAATCCATAGAGATCATCCAGACAATCAAACTGCAACACCACACTTTTACCATCACTATGCACTAACCCAATGTCACAACGCGAGTGACTGTCTACCACAGCAAACCGTCCATCCTCACAAATGATGACAGAACTACTCCCACACAGTGTCATAATACATGTACTATACTGACTGAAGATCCTCTCCAGTCCATTTCTCAGACTGATGAACACACCACTTTCGATGTGTTCACCCTCAGTCATGCCTACTTCACCCAACACTATGTCACCGTGGCTAAAGCTAAACAACTGCTCCCCTACCTCAAACTGCTTTGGCAAATTTCCAACAGACAGCAGATTTGATTTGTGGCTTAAAATGTTCAGGTCACGCAAACTAGTGTACAACTCATCACCTACAACCAACACACTATCAACATCAGACCTGTCCCACGACAACACACTCAACAATGTGTGTTTGGCTAACCTGGCCAAAGCTATAGCCATACACTGCCGCCCTCGATACACAAACCGCTCATCTCCCAGGTGAAACGTTCCCCTCACAACCTTCCCCAGCCTGAACCCTCTGCTACCCTCTGCTGCCACAACATGACTGTCTGACTCTGACACAACTGCACTAACATCAGGAACACTAACAAAATAAACAAAAACATCCTTATCTGTACCGATCCTCTGTGACATCCGGGTTCCCTCCTGGACGGCGGACTTCATCAGCACGGCAAGGCACGCTGCAGCAACCTCCTCCACCACCTCCACGTACGGCTGGGCTGTGACCTGCACCTGGCACAAAAACAAAATATGAGGTTTTACTAAATAATACAACGCAAGACGACATGTTACTGCTTCCTAAAATCATCAATTAGTGACATTATATTTAAAATGAAACACACCTCCTGGACTGCTGGGCCGGGCTTGGAGGCAGACTCGGTCACAGGGGCAGGCACAGGTGTTGCCGGAACCTATCAAGACAGAATAAAAATCAAAAACCATTAAAATGCAGCACTCACTTTGTCGCAGCATATGTTTTAGAAATATAAAAAAAATCCACATCAACATCCTACCAAAAAAGAACAAACAAAAAAAAATAAATAAACACCAACCTGCCGCTTTTGTCCTCTGCGCGTTGTGGCAACACCTCTCGGCTGATGCTTCACACGGAAGGTCTGTAGGAAGGAAAACAAACCTCTTTAAAAACTGTCCTCCTGTTTTGATCTCTACAGTATTGACGCAATGTGTAAACAGCTTACCTGCCCAGCTGGCGGATCAGCAGGGCAGCCAGAGCCAGAAGAAGGGGAAACCTTCTCCATGGCGTCCAACATGCCACTGCTGAACCACACAGGGTTGGACGGGATGACAGACTGTCCCACTGGAGATGTTCCAGCCTTACAAAACAAAAACAACAGAGTTGATTCGATTTCATTTTTGGAACAAAAAACTTTGCGCAGCTTTAAGCCACAAATTGTCTTGAAGCAACACATTACCTTGCCCTGCTGTCCACCCTGCCGTCCAACCACCGCCCACTCGCTGGGGTCACTGTGACGTGGCACGGGAACGTGCCCCGACACGACCAGATTGGGGGACACCCGGCCACCCAGGCGATCTCTGGGGAGACACCGGGGCGCGGGCGGAGGGGGTGCCAGCTGGAAGTAGGCCACGTTCCACAGCAGCTGCACCAGGATGGGCATGCCATCGGAGTTGCTGAGGTGCACCTGAAAGACAGTTTAACACAACCAACATGTTACTCCAAAAACATGAAACTCCACCACGTCTTATATCACACCAACAAAGTATCCTGTACTTACGCCATCATGGCACCACAGCTCCAACCGATGGACTGGGAAGTGTGCCGTCACAGACACGTAGGGGAGACCTGACACATGACAGAAACATAATCAATCATTCTAATATTTACACTTGTATAAATTCTGTTGAATTACACATTACATCAATTATAACTGATGACCACAAATGTAACGTACCCATGCGTGCTGCGACACGGTGGTATTCCTGACGCAGCTGCTCTTGGAAGCTAAGGTCCATGGTTAGACGGGGAGGGAAGTCCAACACAAAGACCTAGAAACAACCATTTCTTCATTAATTCCCTTAAACAAGCACATAACACAACAGTCTGTTCACAACTACCAAATAAATACTGATAACAGTGACTGCAATAACAAAAAAAATGAAAAACAAATAAATAAATACATAAAACACACCTTGGGCCAGCGGCTGCAGACGGTGGTCAGGAGCGCACCAAAGTCCAATGCCACCTCACTGATGGTCCTGCTGGCAGTGAGGTTGTTGTTCGGGGCGAGCACACACACAGCATCCGGGGTCCACGGAACAGCAGCACGCAGCACCTCCGTCCTCAGCTCCCTGGCGTCTGCACCTGGAACAGACAGAAAACCAAAAGACAGACAGCCCTCCGGGATGGCCACGAACCCGTCCACGATGGCGCGCAGGTGGGAGTTTCCAACGACAAACACGTGCTGCGACAACAGAGACATTGCTTTAGAACACAGACACCAGGCGTGACACCATGCAACCATCACTGTCTTTATGAATAAGACAGAAATCATACCTGCTTCTCCGGATGCTGACCTGGAGTGACCAACTTGAAGCTGTGCTGGGTCAGCTCCGAAGTTGGCCATCTCCACACACGATGGTGGTAACCAGTACCGCGCCCTGTTCAGGCAAATCAAAATTCAACAATGTCAACACATGTTTTACACATCTTTAAATTACATATTATTTGTACCATTGAAACATGTAAAAAAACCTATGTGATACATACGAGCACGAAACTCGGGGACAGGTGGCAGGGGGGTCCAAGTCTGCGCCGTCGCCATTCTCCTCTTCATGGCCTGGGCATGCCGGTGGGACTTGGCACGGGGCATCTAAAAACATACACAAACAACTAAAACAAATTAATTCAACATTCACAAAGAAATCATACAAATCACTCTGACTGTATGCTAATCACACTAAAAAGCCACACTACTCTGGCCTCAGCCTTCAAATACATACATATCTCAACTTACCTTGGAAGCAGTAGACAGACACCTACTAAAATAATCAAGAGTGTGTGTGTGTGTGTGTGTGTGTGTGTGTGTGTGTGTGTGAATATGTGTGTGTATATACGGAATCAGAAATGTGTTGATCAGTTGGTTATGTGTGTTCACAATTGGATGAATGTATCTTTGTGTGTAGTGTACAAGTTCTGGATCAGAGAATCACAGATGTAGTGCAGATCGCAGGTCAATCGCAGTTGTCAAAGCAGGAGGGTAGCAGATCACACTGTCAAGTGAGAGGGCTATCTGTAGATGAAAGAAAATGCATTGCTTTATTTAACAATAAGTGTGATGTAGAAAATCAGTACAATTAAATGCCTGCTAGAGACAATGATGTAATAACATACCTATAAGATTTAAATCAACAGCATTTCTCTGTACATATCCTGGATAAACTGCTGCTGTATAATTTTTTATATATTTTTTTTAAGTGTCTAACATGGTAAAATGGCCGACACAGTCATCCATTTTAAGAGATCTTACATTTAAACAATATGCTCATCTAACACAACAGCATCCATATTAAAACATGTTCTCACTCAAAGTAAAATGGCTGACACTACATTACAAATCTCTAAGCTACAGACACACAGCTACACAGAGCTTTCATTTTAACAGTATATGCTCAACTAACACAACTGCATCCATATTAAATGTAATTCAATACATTACACAAATCAATCTGCATTAGCATAAACAAATCAAAATCCATATTAAAAATCCATCTCACATCCACTGCACTGTCTTTAAAATTTCACGGTATTTCTTTAAATCAAGCATCTGTGCCTTAGCAATCGAGTTTACCACAGTAAAGTTACCTACAGTTAGCAGTCATCACCTAAGCACATAAGGCAGCATGTTGTCACCACAAAACACACCGCTAACAGACATTAGCATCAGCATAAATTATGCTACTTCATCAAAATCCACCAACAAATGTTAAACATCCATCCAACATGCATTGCACTGCATTTTACATTTCACAGTATTTCTTTAAATCAACCACTTGTTCATTAGGCGTCGAGTTTAACAAAAGTTAGCTGTAGTTACCCAAAAAGTTAATTCACTCAAGGCTAACATCAAACAAAGCTAACAGCTCAAGGACAATAGCATACACAAAACCAAAGCCATCAATAAATGTTTCAAAGCCATCGCCCACACAGTCACTCATTTTAAGAGATCTTCTATTTAAACAATATGCTCATCTAACATAACAGCATCCATATTATGTTCTTACTGAAAGTAAAATGGCTGACACTACATTACAAATCTCTAAGCTACAGCCACACAGACCTTTAACTTAAACAGTATGCTCAACTAACACAAAAGCATCCATATTAAATGCAATTCAATACATTACACAAATCAATCTGCATTAGCATAAACAAATCAAAATCCATATTAAAAATCCATCTCACATCCACTGCACTGCCTTTAAAATTTCACAGTATTTCTTTCAATCGAGCACCTGTGCCTTAGCAATCGAGTTTACCACAGTAAAGTTACCTACAGTTAGCAGTCATCATCTAAGCTAGCACATAAGGCAGCATGCTGTCAAAACACACCGCTAACAGACATTCGCATCAACATAAATTATGCTACTTCATCAAAATCCACCAACAAATGTTAAACATGCATCCAACATGCATTGCACTGCGTTTTACATTTCACAGTATTTCTTTCAATCAACCACTTGTGCATTAGGCATTTAATTTAACAAAAGTTAGCTGTAGTTACCCAAAAAGTTAATTCACTCAGGGCTAACATCAAACAAAGCTAACAGCTCAGCACAATTAAATACATTACACAAATCAATTTGCATTAGCATAAACAAATCAAAATCCATATTAAAAATCCATCTTACATCCACTGCACTGCCTTTAAAATTTCACAGTATTTCTTTCAATCAAGCATCTGTGCCTTAGCAATCAAGTTTACCACAGTAAAGTTACCTACAGTTAACAGTCATCACCTAAGCTAGCACATAAGGCAGCATGTTGTCACCACAAAACACACCGCTAACAGACATTAGCATCAGCATAAATTATGCTACTTCATCAAAATCCACCAACAAATGTTAAACATCCATCCAACATGCATTGCACTGCATTTTACATTTCACAGTATTTCTTTCAATCAACCACTTGTGCATTAGGCATTAAATTTAACAAAAGTTAGCTGTAGTTACCCAAACAGTTAATTCACTTAAGGCTAACATCAAACAAAGCTAACAGCTCAGCTCAATTAAATACATTACACAAATCAATCTGCATTAGCCAAAATAAATCAAAGTCCTTATTAAAAATCCATCTCACATCCACTGCACTGCCTTTAAAATTTCACAGTATTTCTTTAAATCAAACATCAGTGCCTTAGCAATCGAGTTTACCACAGAAAAGTTACCTACAGTTAACAGTCATCACCTAAGCTAGCACATAAGGCAGCATGCTGTCAAAACACACCGCTAACAGACGTTAGCATCAGCATAAATTATGCCACTTCATCAAAATCCACCAACAAATGTTAAACATCCATCCAACATGCATTGCACTGCGTTTTACATTTCACAGTATTTCTTTAAATTAACCACTTGTTCATTAGGCATCGAGTTTAACAAAAGTTAGCTGTAACGTTAGTTACCCAAAAAGTTATTTCACTCAAGCCTAACATCAAACAAAGCTAACAGCTCAGCTCAATTCAATACATTACACAAATCAATCTGCATTAGCAAAAACAAATCAAAATCCATATTAAAAATCCATCTCACATCCACTGCACTGCCTTTAAAATTTCACAGTATTTCTTTAAATCAAGCATCTGTGCCTTAGCAATCGAGTTTACCACAGTAAAGTTACCTACAGTTAGCAGTCATCACCTAAGCTAGCAAAGGCAGCATGTTGTAAAAACACACCGCTAACAGACATTAGCATCAGCATAAATTATGCTACTTCATCAAAATCCACCAACAAATGTTAAAAATCCATCCAACATGCACTGCACAGTATTTCTTTAAATCAAGCATCTGGTCCTTAGCAATCGAGTTTACCACAGTAAAGTTACCTACAGTTAGCAGTCATCACCTAAGCTAGCAAAGGCAGCATGTTGTAAAAACACACCGCTAACAGACATTAGCATCAGCATAAATTATGCTACTTCATCAAAATCCACCAACAAATGCTAAAAATCCATCCAACATGCATTGCACTACCTTTAAAATTCCACAGTATTTCTTTAAATCACGACAGCCGTCGAGTTAATCAAACAAAAGTTAGCTTCGTTTGATGTTAGCCTTGAGTGAATTAGCTTTTTAGATAATTGTAGCTAACAGCTAACGGACATCAGCATAAGCACAGCCAAAACCATCAATTAATGTTTCAAATCCATCACTCCCATCCACTGCACTGCCTTCAACACTCACTAATATCCGTCCACACCGAGCAGCTGGGTCTTAGGAGTCAGTAAAGTTAGCTACAGTTAACATTAGCAGCACAAAGTCATCACGCAACAAGCTTACAATAAGCTAGCATAAAGCTAACATGATTAACACAGCCACTTACCTCGAAGTCGGTGTGAAAACGCTGACCAACGCCCTGCAGCATGGGGCTTTTATGAGCTCGGATGATGACGCGCAATCATGTGATCGTGAGGTCCAATCAGCTTCTACTGCACGTAGACACTTGATCCATGTGGAGTCAGAGTCATCGTAGCAGGAACCCCTGTTTCTTTTGCGGGGCTTCCCTCAGAAAAAAACAGTGAGATGACGTAGTGGCAGTTCAGGAGTGGAGAGAGCTCTAAAAATCGTCTACAACTTTTGTCTTTACCTGACTCCCCGGCCATGATTTTCACTGTACATACACAATTTATATCGCAAAACGTAGGAAAATTTGTCCTGGTCACAGACATGTTGACATGGAATCTCTCACACGTACACATCTTTGCTGAGTGGCTCCAAAGCTAAGGGAACGCCAACTTTTTTCTCATTCACTCCCATGTAAACTCAGAGGAGAAATTTCTGGAAAACAGATGAGGTGCAACACATTTGTAAATCGCTCCTGTGACCACATTTTTGACTCCACAAATATGAAATATGGCACGTGCATTCATGACAAGTGGATGTCTGTCAAATCAATTTTTGTGGGGATTGGAGCAACGGTTTGGAAAGGAGAAGAAGTTGTTTGAGACACTTCAAACCCATGTTAAACAGCCTTTGCTGATCATGAGCTGTCTGTGTGCCCCTCAGGAGCAGGCAGGTCGTTAATCGCCATGACAACGGCTGCAGGCATAGACACGCACACACGGCTCTATCTGTCTGTGTGTCTCACAATCTTTAAAGGACAGATTACAGCAGCAGAATCTTCATTTGAAACAGCAAATACACATTATTAACCCCTACAGTGCCAAAATGGGCTCTCTAGCGCCACCTAGGTGCACTAAACTGGCCACTGCAGCCTGTAGGTGTGTTGTTTTTGTCATCTCATCCTCAAAATTAAGAAACAGGAATCTGATGGGAGAAAATTCACTCATCTAATTTGCATATTGTGATATCACTTCTACATACCTATAGCTACAGAAAGCATTCAAACATCAAAACATTCACCTCTGTGAGAATTTTCTGATGTTTGTGGCAATATCTGTGATATTTCTAAATAATTCGCTGGAGGCCAAAACGGGCGCGAGGCGAGGTCCCGCCAAACGCTGCTTAATTAGGGACCTCGGCTGAAGGGCGAGGACCCTATTGTTTTTGTAGCGTTTATTAGGGACTGAGCCTAGAGGCAGAGGACTCCTCACAGAGGAGTCTCCTCACAGAGGAGTCCTCGCCAAAGACGAGGACCCTATTGTTTTTGGTGCGTTTATTATTCTTTCTTTCTCCCGCCGCCTCTTTGAACTGGAATTTGACCCCCTAAACATGCTCAAAAACTCACCAAAATTGGCACGCATATCAGAACCAGTGAAAAATTTTAGAAAATCATGAAATTAACCCTTAAAGTGCCAAAATGGGCTCTCTAGCGCCACCTAAGCACACTAAAATGGCCACTGTGGCCTGTAGGAATGTCGTAGAGACATCAAACCAAAACTGACACGTTCGTCTCATCAAGCCCTACAATTCTCACACCCCTGACCTAAATCCAACAGGAAGTGAGCTATTTGCCCTTTCAAAGTAAGATTTTGCCTTAAAACTGCCTTTCCTAAAAAATCTTCTTCTCATACACCATTTATCCTATAGGCTTCAAACTTGCACGGATGACAGATCAACTCCTTCTAATCAGATCGTATTTATAACTTTGTCATTACTCGCTTAGTTTGGATTTTATGGCCTCCTAAAGGTGAGATGTCAGAAAAACGTCCTGACGATCTTTGAAAGCTGTCCCATAGTAAATGAATGGCAGCAGGGGGGAGAAAGAGACCAATCTTTGGGCTTTTTCTAGCCTTTACAGCGTCTCCATACTTTGTGCTACAGACTCCATTCCAACTCTCAAATATTGCCACAGGTCTCATCTATTCAGACCTGTTTTCATCTTTTTCATATCTTTTACCGTTTTTAATCTGTGCCTCTCAAAGTACCATGAGCAAAAGTGGAGAAATTGTCAGTTTATAATGGGTGTGTATTGCACGGAATGCTGCGCGCTAGAGTGGAGAGGCTCTAAAAATCGTCTAAAACTTTTGTCTTTAACTCACTGTCATGGCCACAATTTTCACTGTACATACACAATTTATACCACAAAACGTAGGAAAATTTGTCCTGGTCACAGATATGTTGACATGGAATCTCTCACATGTACACATTTTTGCTGAGTGGCTCCAAAGCAGAGGGAGCGCCGATTTTTTTCACATTCACTCCCATGTAAAGTCAGAGGAGAAATTTCGGGAAAAAGCTGAGGTGCAACACATTTTAAACTCGCTCCTCTGACCACATTTTTGACTCTGGAAATATAAAACACGACACATGCATTCACGAGAAGTAGCTCTCTCTCACCATCACTTTATTTTCTTGATTGGACCAACGGTTTGGGTATGGGAAGAACTTGTTTGAGGAGTTAAAACCCATTATAAACAGCCTTTGCTGATCTGCTCTCTCATGAGCTCTCTGTGTGCACCTCAGGTGCAGGCAAGTCATTAATCGCCATGACAACGGCTGCACACACAGACACAGCCACAGGGTTCTCTGGTCTGTGTGTCTCACAATCTTTAAAGGACAGATTACAGCAGCAGAAACTTCATTTGAAACAGAACACACACATTATTAACCCCTACAGTGCCAAAATGGGCTCTCTAGCGCTACCTAGGTGCACTAAAATGGCCACTGTGGCCCGTAGGAATGTTGTAGAAATATCAAACCAAAACTGCTGTGTGTTCGACATACAAATCACGCGCTGACACCCATGACCTAAATCCAACAGGAAGTGAGCTATTTGCCCTTTCAAAGTAAGATTTCACCTCAAACGTGCTCTTAAAAAAACACATCTCCTCCTACACTGTTTATTTTATCAGCTTTAAAGACGCACACATGACAGCTCAACTGCTGCTAAACAGATCTTCTGTATAACTTTATCTCTCTCACCATCACATTATTTTGATGATTGGACCAACAGTTTGGGAATGGGAAGAACTTGTTCGAGGAGTTAAATCTCCACTAAAAGAGCTCTCTTCTCTGTGTTCTGTCTGTCTCTCTCTCTGCTCTTCTGCCAGATGCACATTTCAACTCTTACGAATAGGCTAACTCACACTGTCTACGTGAGCTGGAGGCCGACAGCGAGAGCCCGAGGTCCCGAACAATGCTGCTTGCAGCTTTATTTTTTATTTTTTTTGTTTTTTTTTTCTCGCATTTAGTTACTCTTTAAATCAGGCATCATCCATCCCAAAGTGTGTGTGTGTGTTCTGTTCTTGACAGTAATTGTCCAGCTTTTTCCAGGTTTTCTATTATTTTGATAATTTCACAAATTTTCACATTTTTTGTCACTTTGCTGATGTTGATTGTAAAACCAGGGAGATAGATTTCAGATAGTGATCTATGTGACAAGTGTTTTTGCTTCAAACTTGGTAGCTTTATGCATATGCTTGGGGGATTGTGTTACTGTGAAATCACTCAGGACCATAGTTGGGTATAAGGCGTTACAAAGTAACACGTTAGAGTACTTTGATTACTTTTTGCAGTAACGAGTAACCTAACGCGTTAATTTGCTGTTTGAGTAATCAAATACTTGAGTACATTTTCTACAAGCCATCACTTACTTCTGTTACTTTTAGAACGCTGGTCCTTCAGCTCCGAAACAGCAACGACTGTCTTTGGTTCTAATAATGGAGATATCATTAAACCTATCAGTCCGAAAGAAGCCACGAAGCTTGTGGCTCGCTACGTGATAGAAGAAATGCTGCCATTGTCTACAGTGGAGTCTAAAAAAAGGTCTCGCTGACAGACAGGTCAGAGTCAGGACTTGCACACTACACGACTTTTCTGCCCGTTCTGAAAGGCACTATGTCACATTACACGATTGTGGAGTCATAAATTCGTGTCGTGACTTGGCTGATAGACATGACACACTACACGATGGTACTCACCAATTGTCCCCGGTCGTCTTTCACGACGTGTGTGATGTCATCAGGTTATTCTTGTCCTATTTTATTAATTTTACTATTATTTGAGTCACTGTGCCTGTTCATGTGCCAGCTGAAATGTTGTAGTCACCTAAAAGCATCAGCAGATGGCAGGAGCTACATTTGAGGTGCCGTACGTAAACATTCAAGCTACTGTATCCTCCACAACCAAGTTCCTACAAATGTTTCACAATAAAAGCCTATTTAGAAAATGGAGGAATTCTCTCAGCCAATGTTATAAGGGGCTTTTAATTTGAAGGAAAATCAGAAAGTATTGAGTTTGAAATGACGACGCAATGTGTTAACTTTATGAAGACAATGTCAGCGGATAAAAAGTAAAAATATAAAAACACAGAGGGATTAATAACTAACGGACCGTCTATAATGTAGTCTGTTTCAAATGAAGCTGGTAGCCTCTGCAGTTAGGGTGAGTAAAAGCCCCGCCGCTATTTGTCAATGTTATTACTTTATGTCCGACTGTGAGGATGTACCATTGTTTGCTAGCTTCGTGCTAATAACAGTGACGTCACTCCCCGGGTTGATAAAGTGCCTCTGCTGTTTCACACCATCATTTCCCCCTTCTACTGGTCAAAGTGACGGCTGTGATGGGAGAATTGGATCTCAGTGAAGGGCAAGTGGTCCATAACTTTAATTTTGGAGACAAAAAAATGTAGGCTTAGCGCCCTGTGGTCCATTGCCCAATAGGAAATGCAGAATACTCAAAAGTACTTTAAAAGTTCTTGAGTTACTTTTCTCAGGGAGTAACATTGGAAGTACTTTAAAAGTACTTGAGTTACTTTACTCAGAGAGTAACGCAGTAAAGTAACTGGTTACTTTTTAAAAGAGTAACACAGTAAAGTACTTTGATTACTTTTAAAGTAAACCTTACCCAACTCTGCTCAGGACTCATGTTGGTGACATTTTAGGTGATTTACTTAAAAAGTAAAGCCAGGGAGATGACAAAAGCACAACCTCGTGAAGTGCAATACAGTTAAACCTCTAGCATTGTGACCTGATTTACTTCTCTCTGTTGTGTATAACCTAGTAAGTGTCAATCTGGAAATCCATCGGTAAAAAAAAAAGAAAAAAAATTTTTTTTTCTTCCTTTACCTCTGGAGGCACAGCCCGGAGTTTTTCGACTAACAGAAGTGCAGAAGCCTCGGCGATCGCTGACACCCTTAACTTCCGGCAGTGCCCCCAGGGAATCACTGTGTTGTTTACAAATACTTCGGGTAGAAAACCAGCAGAATTTAGCTATATATCACATTTTTCACGTCACTATATCACCGACTAATCTGATGTTTGTTAATAGGGATGTCCCGATCCAGCTTTTTCACTTCCGATCCAATACCGATATTACATCCTTGAGTTTTGGCCGATACCGATACCGATCTGATCCAAGCACGTATTATACATATTCACTTATTTTGTTGTCAGTCATGTTAGAAAAGGTTTGATCAAGCAATATTACTCTAACAAGAACAACTACTTCATCAGGTTAGTTAGAATGATCCACAGCAGTTCGTATGAGAAAGTGACCCATTTATTGTTAACAGGGTTAAATAAACAAACTTTAAACTTGAACATTAAATAAAAAATATAGCTGGTTTGCTTTGGGTGCTTTGGCCCCTTAATAAATAGAAAATAAATCAACACAAGAAATCTTTAAAATGTCTAACACTGAAATTAAAATAGCAGCAAGACTCCACACACTTGTGCTTTGGCCCCCTATAAATAAAAAAAAGATTAACACCACAAGACATTGTTGACATTTGACAAGTGTCAGTGCCAGCCTGGTGCACAGGCACACAATATTGTACAACTGTTTGAACAAGCAATAGTCCATCCATGGCTCCAATTTCACTAATTGTGCCCAAAACAATGCCATCAGTGCTCTTTACTTAAACAGTAAAAGTGTAAACCAAATAAAAATATCACTCTCAAAAAACCAGAGCAGAAAACAAATAGTCAGTTAACTAAGTTGACCACTACTCCTCCTACCCTTCCCTCCGTGTGTGTCTGCCGTCTGCATGCTGGCCTGGTGGATTGATAGTAAGTGCTGGAGCGGATCACTGGAATGGACTGCTTGAATCGCGGAGCGCTGGGCTGGCCAGAAAACCTGGATTGGACTCCGTGAAAAACTGGATAGGAGTTCTTGGATCGGCATTTTTCCATGCAGTCCGATCCGATTCCGATGCATGTTTTTTGCTAATATCGGCGACCGATACCGATCCAAATATTGGATCGGGATATCCCTATTTGTTAAGTCTATAAACACAATGACTGAACAAACGTTTTCTGTGTACACATTTTGTAAATAACATGGTTATCATAGATTAGCTGGGCTAACCGTTAGCTGTTAACGTTAGCTGTTAGCAGTGTCTGTAATAACCATAGACTGTATAAGAATAAGGTAATAACTCAATAAACGGTCCGTGAATAAAATATTTTTTCCAGCGGATATCTTAGTCACAACATGAGTGAGCTAGCAAAGCAGTTTTGTGTAGCTTTGTGTGGTATTTACTCAGTTATGGGAAATCACGATGTCTAGAAAGCAGCAGTGGCTGCAGCTGACAGGGACAGTTAGCAAAGCTAACATCAGGACGTCATCTGTTAAAAGCCTCCTGTTGTTGGATACGACATGAAACTGCTCCAGTTTGCTCAACAATGACTACGTTTACATGCAGTCAATAACCCTTTCATAACCGGAATATTAGCAATAACCCGGTTGCGCACGGCCATGTAAACACCATGAAAAACCGGAATATGCTCATATTCCGGTTTTTAAAAACCCGAATATGACCCCTGGGTTACTCCTTTTCTAACCCGAATATTTGGTCATGTATACGCCTGTCGGAATATCCCCATTGAACGGAACATTAATTTGAGTTCTGCGCATGTTCTATTCGCAAGGAATCTTGGTCTTTTGAGTGCAGGAACTACTTGTTGATAACATGGCGAAACGGAGGACACCACATTTTTGGAGCGAGGAGGAGACAAGTCACCTGGTAAATGTGGTGAAATATATGAATATCATGTCATTTGTAGACGGTAGAAAGTACCGGGACAGCGAAATATACAAGAAAGTGAGCGAAAAGTTACGCGAAGCAGGGTTTGTACGAACGCCAGACCAGATCAAGCACCGCTGGAAGACGCTGAAAAAGGCGTACTACAAGGCCAAGAGGCAAAACGCTACTAGCGGGTCCGACCCATCTACCTTCCCCCAGTTCGACATAATGGATGAGATTTTCGGGCAAAGACCCATTACTACTGCCCAAAACAGCGGGGTTGATGTCGGCTTTGAGGATGAACAAGAACAACCTGATGAAAGCGACCAAGGTAGGTCAGCTAACGTTAGCTAGCTCACCTTAGCTGAGTAAGTTAGCTAGCAAACTAACGTCAGTAATAAAAATTGTACACATTAGTTACCACAACTGCTGCCTCTGTCTGTTTTGTAACTGCCTGCCTGCCTAGTACATGCCTCATTGTTCAATCTGTTGCATGTTATGTGTTTAAGTATATGTTACAACATATATCTGGCCAAGGACTGTGAATGAAAACTAGCCTTTTCCGGCATGTTTACAGGTCACTTATTATGCACTGTACCTGACAAATAAACAAATAAGGAAAATAAACATCAAAGTAATATAAATGAATGTTAGGCAGTCTAAACGAGTGTCAAGCCCAAACCCGTGTCCCCCCCACTGTTCTGACTTCTGATTTTTGCTACTTGGCAGAGGGTGATGTAGACCTTGGAGAGCCAGCCACCCCTGTGTCTACAGCAAGCAACGTAACAAGTGGAAGTGGCTCACTTGATCTTGAAGAAGATGATGATAACAAAGGTAAGCTGTTAGCTTTATAGGTAATACCTTGAGCAGATGTGATATACTTAAAGCAATACTCCATTTTGTAAGATTAATCCACTAAATATGTACTCACTCCTATGCTGATGTGATGATGGGTGAAGAGCTTCAGTTCACAAAACAGTCCTGGAGTTTTAGGAGAAAGAGCGTAGCAGCCTCGCCCATTCACTGCCATTGTACTGGATGAGGCTGCTACTCTCTTTCTCCTCAAACGCCATGATTGTTTTGTGAACTGAAGATCTTCACCCATCATCACATCAGCATGAGGTGAGTACATATTTGGTGGATTAATCGATTACAAAGTGGAGTATCGCTTTAAGATTGAAATCACTGCCTGCTTACATATAAGGTGTGTGTGAACAATAACCTTCCCAACTATTCTAACACTATCCAACTTTTGAGATCCCTAAATTAAGCTTCTATGTTTTTGTTTTTTTTGCCCTGATGCAGAGAATGGAGCAAGTGGACTTTCTACACAGCCATCCAATGCCACTGCACCTCCTCAGTCTACACAGCCATCAAATTCCACTGCGGCTACTCCGGGTAAGATTTCAGCATCTTATTATTAAGGCATAACTGGTTAGAGCATAGTATTGTAACATTAAGTTCATCCTCTTCCTTGTGTAATGTCTGAAAATACTTTATAATCCGTTTCTTTAGTGGTCACTTTGATATAGTGATAAAAAAAGCTATATCATGTAGTATAGCTGATGGTGCAAGCTAAGGTCTGTCTTGTCTGCTCTAGGTGGGTCAAGTCGCAGGTCCAGGCCCCGTGGGACTACTTCACTTTCTCAACAACAACAGTTCATGGAGAGAATGCAGCACGCACAGAACCAATGGATTGAGCAGCAGAGGCAGTTGAGCCACGCTAGGGATGACGCACTCATGTCTCGACTGATCACTGAAACAAGCCGCTCAATGGGAATGTTAGTCTCCCAACTACTGACAGGGTTAGGTACCCTATTGCAGCAGCCATTTCAGCCCCAGCCTATGTTTACTCCGTCTCAGCCTCAGCCAATGTATACCCCGTACAACAACACTTACGACAACTATGGGCTTCCCCCTCCTCCCCATCGTAACCCATACCCAAACACACCTCAGTCTGAAGGTGAAGCTGACGATGGTGACCAAGGTTTGAGATTCTGCCAACTCCGGTAGTGCCCCACCTCCACATCGTAACCCATACCCAAACACCTCAGTCTGAAGTGATCGAGGTTTGCTAAAAAATGACCAAGTTTTGAGAAGGTTCGATCTACCTCATTTATGATTGTTGGGACACTAGTTTCACAGTTTTGTTGTTCTGCTGTTATTCCATAATGGCCGTTGCACTTCTCCTTACACTTGAAAGTATCTTTGTACGTTTTTTTACACGTACACTTAAAAGTATTTTTGTAAAATGTTTACATGTTGCACCTTATTGTATTTTTTTTATTAGAAAACATTTTCTGAAGCACTTTGTTCCACACATTTGAAAATATTCTGCAACAAGTTGCTCCATATTTTTACTGCAACTACAAGTTGCCCCTTATTTGTACCTCATTGTAAAAACAAAACCAGAGTTATTTTTATGTGAAAATATTTTATTTGTATTACAAACTTTAAATAAAAGTTACTTGAAACTTTACATGTATTGAACTTCTATTAGAAATTGTAAACAAAACTTTGAGATACTCTCTTCTTCTCCTCTGTCTCTCATAAGTAGTGAGCAACAAACTTTGTAAAGCTAGTTTCATACACACTCCAGAACAGATAAACATTGGAAGACCCTCAAAAAAGCCTACTACAATGCCAAGTAACAAATCAGTAGCTTAGATCCATCTACTTTCCCTTCTCTCTCCCCCCTCATCTCTCCTCTCCCCTCCTCTCTTCCCTCATCTCATCTCTCTTCCCCTCCTCTCTCTCTCTCTCCTCCTCCCTCTCTCTCCTCCTCTCCTATAAGCGCCTACGGAGTGGGACACGTGCAGCAAGGTAAACAGTTAGTGCCCGTCTGATGGCTGTGGCTGCACCAGTGGATGTTGTACTGGCCTGTGGCACAGGCTGTGGAAACTGCCTTCCCACAGATGCTGCATCCTCTGCCCATCTGGGATTCACATGCTCCTTCTCCATCTCACAAAAATTGTGCAGAGCACAACATGTTGCAACCATGTATGGTGTAAATGTGAAATGAAAATCACTGCGCTTCAAGAGAACACGGAAACGAGATTTCAGTCTACCAAATGCTATCTCAATAGAAGTTCTAGCAGAACTCAAATACACATTGAAGGATTCCTCCTGTGGTGTCAGTCTTGGAGATTGCAGATAGCCCTTCATGAGCCAAGGCATCAGCGGGTAAGCAGGATCTCCGAGCAGGAAGAAATCCACATCCTGCCCCTCGATCTGCACAGCTCTCTAAAATGGGATATTGGGATATGAATTTTAAAACCTTATTGGAAATGTTAAGCTTCACCATTAGTGTCCTAAATCCTGTCAAAACACCTTGTCATTTCATGGCATGCATAAAAACTCTGGTTTAACAAGATTAATGTAAAATTAAGTAACATACCAGTAACATTTAGCAACCAGACAAGTTTTCAGATGCTGTCTACATGCATAGCCTACCTTTGGGAGGAGGTGGGCATTCCGGAACAGATCGGACTGCTTGAGGGCACTGGCGTCATGCGCAGAACCAGGCATTTTGCAGCTCACACTCCAGAAGCTGTGGCAGAATGATCAGAGTCAATCAAAGTGTAATTAGGGCTGCTCAATTATGGCAAAAATCATAATCCCAATTCTTTCTGGTCAATATTGAGATCATGATTATTTAACATGATTAATCGTTGACTTTGGAAACATGATGTATGCATGTGATCTTTTTTTAACTGTCTTTTTAACAGTGGATTTCCTTGAACTTTAACTTGAACCTCAAAAACTTCCTCAAACCTTCTCAAGAACCCATAAAACCTCCTCCAGAACCTCTAAAGCTTTCTCCAGAAACCCTAAACCTGGAGCGTGGCGCAATAATCTTTTTATCTCAAATATCTTGTTTTCATAATTGTTGGAAGCCAAAATTGTAATTGAAAATGAAATTTTATTAATTGCCCAGCCCTACGTGTAATACATTCAATAGATGCAAGGGGTTCTATTATAGCTTACAGTGGTAGGAGTATGTCTCTCAGCAGCAATATGATACACCATTTACAGTCATTTACATCATCTTAAGCTTAAATACCTAAGCAAAGCATGGTAAAAGGCTTACCAGTATTTGTCATCACAGACTCCCTGGAGGACATAGGAGGGCCATCCCTTCCTATTTATGAAGTCCCTGTAGCCATCACTGGGAGGCAAACAAGGGATGTGACTCCCGTCCACACAGCCTATAAATAGAAAAAGTGTTTTAATACAGATTCAGGGTCAAGAAGACATACCTACATACATAGTACACAGTAGCCTACACACATAGTACAGTACACTGCACTCAAATTATCAAGACAAAAGATAAATTAAAGCAGCAGAAAATATAAATACCTATGATTTGAGGAATGGAGTGGTCCCGTTCAAACCTCCCTGCGATGGCACATGCCTCCTCCAAAGTGGGTGCTCTGATCAGCGTTTTGATAACAGAATCGACCATTCCGTGGCAGAATAAGTACACCATTTTCTTCACGGTGCTCTTGTGCACTCCGAACTGATTGGCTATCACACGGTACTCTGCACAGCTTGCTAGTTTATATAGCACCATAGCAACACACATCCCTAGAGGCACCGGTGTGCGAACGGTGATTTCACAGGGCTCCATCACTCTCTCCATCATCTGGCAAAGTTTAGTAAAGGATCGACGCGACATACGGAAATTGTCACGCCAGTTGGCATCGGTGAACTCCATCATTACTACCCGTTCCCACCAGTCCTGACTGCGCACCTTCATCCAAAGTGTCCGGGGGGCTCTGGTGGAAACGGGTAGCATGGATATGGATGGCACAGCTCCGGCTCCATTTCCTATTTCTTCACGTTCTCGCCTTCCATTAATGAAGACAGAGAGACAGAATAGTGTCAAGTACTGGTGGTGGGTCAGTACCAGCACCAAAGCGCAAACGACGAAAGCGACTGCTACCGGCCCTGGGCTGTTCATTATCCGCCGTGCTGCCCTCGTTGTTGTTTTTGGATACAGGAAGAAGAAGCTAAAATGACGCGCAGTGCGTCATGACGTTCTCCGTGCGTCGACACGTTGTCCGTGCGTCGCTGTTCTGATTGGGGTATTCCAATTGATTACAATTACCATGTATACAGGAATAACCCTGTTTGCTCACGCATGTAAACGGGTTATTCCGAATGTTTCAGAAACCGGAATATTGACCTTAACCCGAATATTGACTGCATGTAAACGTAGTCAATGTTGTAACTAAGACATCTGCTGGAAAAAAAAAAAAAATCACGTTGATGAGACGGCGTTTTGCGTGGAGCAGTCGCTATGGACGCGGAGCTTGCTGTTTCTGTAGGTACACATTTCCTGGAGACACCTGCACGTCTCGGCCATGCCCCCTCCATTGTGATTGGCTAAAGCGCATCATCGTTCAAACTCAAAGCCCCGCCCTCCCCCCCATCTGTAGTCATCTTTCACACAGGGCTACCGACAGATTCTACAATGTAAATTGCAGAATCTGTCTTGAGAGATTAAGTAAGTGTAGACTGACCCTTTATCCTAATGTGCTCATTTGCAGCAAAGGACTTTTGCGGCCAGCCCTTTTTCTGAACCCATCATGGTGAAGCTCCACAATGGGATGACCCAACAAACTGAGGACCCAGAGATGCTGTGGGTGATGGGTCCAGTGCTGGCAGTCATTCTCATCATTATCATTGTTATTGCTATTCTACTCTTTAAGAGGTGAGTCTAACAGACAAAACAGCAGACAGCTTTTAAAAACAAAGCCCTCCAGTCAAATTCCAGAATGATCAGGGGTAAGGGAAGCAACATCAGGCCACTGCACTCAGTTGTTGATTGCCATTTTTTTGAGTGTTCAAATAAGTAACATTTACATATATTTTATGTATTTACATATAATACTTTTTTTTTTTAAGTCTTCCAAAAGGTACAAAATGAATTAACTGAGGTGAGTGGACACAGGAAAAGGGCTGCAGATGACATCAAATCAATGAACAATTGAAACACAAACTCAAATTTCTATTAACAAAAATGGGAAGGGAAACTAAACCTGCCTATCAAGTCTAAGTGCATGTGTTAGAAAACGAGTACAAATTTTAGGACCACAGTGGTGCTCTACAACCACTGACAACATGTGAGTGCGGAACAGAATATGTTAACTAGAATTACCACCTCACAGTTATGTGTCTCTGCACACCCGTCAAGTTGCAGTTTCAATTTGCATCCATGTCTGTGAAAACATGGATGCTTCACACACATCTTCCGTCGACAACACAGATGATCTATACAATCAGCACAGTTCCAAGGTGGACACCCAAGTTTAGTGTCACCAAGTTACCAGTTCAGTTACCAAATATTTCCCCTTCTGTTGCTGAGATATGACATTGGGTAGTGGCCAGAAGAGTGTTTTTGCAGAACATCATGATGTCACAGTGAAGCTGACCTTTGACCTTTTGGATTTGTAAAGTCACCTCTTCATCATTTTATCCAAGTAGACATTTCTGTACAATTTTGTTATAATTAGTGTATGACTTCTTGCAGTTTGGCCAAAAACATGTTTTGTGAGGTCACAGTGACCTTGACCTTTGACCACCAGATTCTAAGCAGTTTACTGTTGAGTTCCAGTGGATGTTTGTGCCAAATTTAAGGAAATTCCCTCAAGGCCTTCTTCAGATTTCATGTTCACAAGATAGACATAAGGTCTCAGTTACCTTTAAACTTTGACCTATGATAACCATACTTTAATCAGTTCATTGTTAAGTCCAAGTGGACATTTGCGTCAAATTTGAGGAAATTCCCTCAACGTGTGAAGGTGTTTGAATAAAATTAGATGGAGGCAAGGTCACAAATGAACTTGGCCTTTGACCACCAAAATCTGATCACTTCATTGTTGAGTCCAATTGGACAGTTGTGCCAAAATTTCCCTCAAGGCCAATAAATTGTCAGAGTGGAGTATTTTCTTGAGAAGAGACATACATTCATTTTTGTTGAGATGGCCTGAAGGCCTTCATGGCACATTGCAGAAAGTCACTGTGAGTTGCCACACAACCTTGTTCTTCCAAGCTAACAGTTGGCTCTTGCTTCCTGTGCTTGGATCAAACATCTGGAGCTGCTGACTGGGCTGATAGGAGCTTCCATATGGCTACTGCTCTGCTCAAATGGCAACCCTAACTTTGTCTTTTTCTCATTCCTCCTTTTGTCCTTGTTTTCTTTTGATGAGTCTGAATTTGGTAATAATTGTTTGTACTGGTGAGTTTATGAGGAAAGCATCTCCAACAAAAATTGCTTGCTCTACCAAGTCCAAGTTGATGTTTTGCATGTTTTATTCTGATAATCAAATATTTATTGAATCACTGCTCAACATGTTTCTTATAATACTGTATATTGTTGAATGTGTTTTTCCTACCTTTCCATCAGCCAGTGGTTTATTTTTATTTTAGTACACAGTGGAAATAAGTTGAGTTTCAGTTGGGTAATCCATCACAAGAAATGTAAAATAAAAGAAATGTAAAATAAAAAATAAAAGTAGTCCATAATATATCAAGCTGTGTGATCATGCATTTTGGAGGTTACCCAATGGGTCTTGGCTTCATTAGCCTTTGAAAAGAGAAACTTGGCAGATAAAATCTATTTATTTATTTATTTAAGTGTATACCTAAACACTTGATTTTTTTTTTAGAGATTCAGAGATATGTGGTTTTCAAACAACAGCAACATTATGGTTAAATCTGACAGTTATAGGTTCAGTAGGTGATATTTATCATAAAAAAGAAATTGAACTTTTTGTCGTATTTGATGAAACTGTCACTTAATCCTGACAGTAGTACATGACAAGGATCTCCTGTGAAAAAAACACCTGGGGCCGTATTCACAAAGCTTCCTAGCACTAAGAGTTGCTCCTAGTGACGAAATTCTAAGAAAATTCTTGGAATTGTGACGTTTACTTAGAATTTCCCCTTAAAGTTAAGACTAGGTAGATAAAAGTTATTCACAAAGCATCTTAGACCTTAAAAGAGTTCCTAAGGTGTAAGGAGGACTTTTAAGAGGATTAAGAGTTTCCTAAGCAGAGGAGAAAATGGTGGAAACACAAAGAGGTTGGAGAAACAGTCTCTTAACACAAAATAACAGTGAGTAAATGAAATGCTACAGATGAGATTGTGCAGGGATAGTGTTTGTGGTCAATCTCATTTGGGATATGTGTCACACTGCGGTGAGGTTTGTCTTGTCTTGGGATTTTGGTCTTGTCATTTCCTGTTTTATTTTGAAGGCCTTACTCTCCTCTCGTTTCAGAGCACTTGCCGTTCCTTATGGTTCATCTGTGTGTTTACCCTGATTACCAACTGTCTCCACCTGTTCCCCATTACCTCTGTGTGTTTAAATAGTCTGTGTCTCCCTTGTCTTGTGCCAGAGTGTCTTCGTCTGATCACCCGAGCTCATCTCCAAGCCTTGTTCCACAGCCACAGTGTTGCCTCACGTAAGCCGTTGTTCCTCTAAACGAGTGATTCTTGTTTGTAACTTTTATAGCTTAGCTTCTTGCCTTAGCTCAGGATTATTTTTCATAGTTGTTTGTTTTCCTCCTTTGGAGCGACTTTGATTTTGTTCATAGCTTAACTTAGGTCTTCCTTTTTAGGAGAAAGTTTATTTTGAGTTTAATCTGATTTTCCTCCTTTTGGAGCGATATTGATTTTGTTGTTAATGTCCATAGTTTACCTTAGATCCTCCGTTTTTTAGGAGTGAGCTTATATTGAGTCTCGTCTGGTTTTCCTCCTGTCGGAGTGTTATTTTGTTAAAATCTTCACATAGCCTTTTGTTTGCCTCCTCTGGGAGTGACTTTTAATTTATTTTTCTTAGCTGCTGGTATTTCCTCCATTTGGAGGTTTGTTTTTTTTTTTTTTTTTGTTTTTGTTTTTTTTTTGTTACCTTTTTTTTAAAAAAAAACCTCTAGGTAAATTTCATAGTCACTGTTTATTTTGTCACTCGGTTTAGAGAACGTTGGTTTTGAAAATAAAGTCAATTTAAACCAAGTCATCTCTGCGTCTGAGTCCTGCCTGGAGTCCCGGCCTGACAATATGCACACATTTCCCACCCAACAAAATAACACTATAACACAAGAAATAAAATTATCACAATACTAAGATATTTGAAAAACTGGAAAAATACAACAGTGCAGCAGTGATGACTTTTGTCTGTCCAACCTTCAATCAGCAGAGTGATCACACTAACACTATCAATCTCATATTGTGATGCAGTTCATTTCATTTCCACTGGGTGTCCACACTTGCAGGCTCACAAAAGGGTGTGTCTGTGACAACCAATCACATCTGTTAAAAGAAAGCATCACACCTAGCAACAGGGTCAACCTAGGACCCTACAATACCAGAGTGACGACACTTCCATTGACTCCTGTGGTATGCTGAAGTTAAGCCTCGCGCGCCCTCTAGTGGGGCATGAGGGCATTACCTTTCCGACCACAAAACCCATTCACTTACAGTATGTCTGATGCGCACTTGCTTGTAAATTGAAAACGGCCTTGTTTTTACTTTTAGGTGTCTTGGTCATATTAAGTCATACTTATAATTTGTTTATTTCAAAATGTAGAGAGTAACATTATGGTAGACAACTTTTTTTTTTAACCTGTAAACAGGTCACCGATGCTACTGTTAAGGTAGATTATGCTTTTAGATTTGCTTGACTTTTGAAACGCACAAGAATTCCTGGTCAGCAGCAATGCAGCAATACTGAAGTTCAGTCAGTTCTTGGTCAGATATGCAACGCGCTATCCCGCCACTAGAGGCCACGTGACCAACTTTCCACTTGACCAATGTGTGTCGCTACTCTGGTATTGCAGGATCCTAGGTCAACCACACCTCCTCAGTAAGATAAAAGTTTCTGTCCCTTCCTTGCTCAAAGTTGCTCTTAGAACTTTCGTAAATCACTCCTAAGCTAAGACTCCTTACTAAAAGTTTTTAGTCTAAGTTAGGAACTCTTTTAGAGTACAAAATGTTTGTGAATACAGCCCATGGTTTCTGTGGCTCCTCCTAGTGCTCCCAGTGGCATTTGAGAGAATCCACCATACCTTAAAGAAAACAACTATCTAGAGCCAGGAGGAGTCTCTTAGCAGTGTCAATCACTGCTTGTGCACACTCTACACAGCCCCCCTCTCCCATACATGCTCTCACAAAAGCCCCTTTGTACTGCACAAAAAACCCATTAACACCTGCTTTCATCTGGGGCCGTGTTCACAAACATTCTGAGAATACTCTCAGAGGGCTCCTAATTTAGCCTAAAAACATTTAGATTAGATTCAACTTTCTGTGCATAAGCAGTAATTAAATAACATATGTACAGGTTAATATACAGGGTGGAGGGTATGAATGATAAAGAGTCTTAGCTTAAAAGAGAGAGGACATTTCTAAGAGCAACTTTGAGCAAGGAAGGGACAGAAACTTTTATCTTAGTGAGGAGCTGTGGTTGACCCTGTTGCTAGGTATGATGCTTTCTTTTAACAGATGTGATTGGTTGTCACAGACATGCCCTTTTCTGAACCTGCAAGGTGTGGACACCCAGTGGAAATGAAACGAATTGCATCACAATATGAGATTGACAGTTTTGTCATTGTTTGTGTGATCACTCTGCTGATGGAAGGTTTAGAGAGACAAAAGTCATCACTGCTGCACTGTTCATGTGGATCATGTGTAAATATTTGTGTTGAGATAGACTTGGATATGTATAAACCCATCCTTAAAGGCCACATTTCTTGCAAACGTATTTGACTTAAGCTCTTTGCTCCTCTAGGGAGCATAGGGCATTGACCAATGTCCTCCATTTCACTCGGTTGTTGTTTCACTTGGTTGGTTGTCCCTCTAGATCTCCCCAGCTGAGCCCACTCTTAGATGTTTCTGTCTGGACACCTCTTCTCCAGCTATTCTTGGGGATGTTTGTAACAGGTTTTCTGAGAGTGTGTCCAATTCAACTCCACTTTCTCTTTGGAATTTGTGAGTCTGTGGGATCCTGGTTTGTTCTTTTCAACAGGTCTGCATTGCTTACTTTGTATCTCCACCAGATGTTAAGTATTCTCCTGAGGCAAGTGTTCATAAATGTTTGTTGTGTGTTTTGTTGTTTTCCATGTCTCTGATCCATACAACACCTGCCTCACAATGGAATTAAAAATGTGTAATTTGGTGTTTGATATGTGATTTGAGGTCCAGATCTCCCTAAGCATGAAAGTTTAATTTAATTTCTTGCAAATGCTATTGCATATTTTCTTTTCTCCCCTGCTAGTAAATAGAATATATGAAGAGATAAACACCATTTATTATAACTGGAATAGTAGGTTTTCCACCAAACAGGTTTTCTACCAAATATGACCGGGTCACCTGGTCAAAATGGGGGTTAAATTGCAATGTAGAAGCTCATGGATACTGTATTTCCTGTTTCTTCAACAGAAGATACAGGAATAAACCAGTAACAGTAAAATTGTCACTTAGCATTACAATTAAAAAAAGAAATACAATTTACAAAAGACAAAATATGTCTACTGGCTGTCCATGTCTTCCTATGTTTCCATTTGTGTTTTACTGTATCTGCTATATTTGCTGGAAAAGAAGCAAGAGACAGCCCAAAACTGACTCTGCTTACGAAATGCATATTAAGGGTTGAAGTGAACTTTGTTTTTAATTCAGAATTTCAGGAGCATTATGAGCGTCTCTGCTCTCTGGATAAAACAGCCAATTTGTTGATATGATGACAGGGTAAGTAACAGAAATTAATACAGTGATGCAATTTTATATGTCCACTCATCTCTTAATGCTTAACACTTCAACACACATATATACATTTTTATGCCTCCGCGCTAGTGATAGCCACAGCCAGAGGCATTGTGTTTTTCGGGTTGTCCGTCCTATTTTCGTGAAAGTGATATCTCAAGAATGCCTTGAGGTAATTTTTCCAATTTGGTACAAATGTTCACTTGGACTTAGCAATAAAGATTTTGGTGGTCAAAGGTCACTGTGACCTTGAAAATGTCTCATTCTTGTGAATGTGATTTCAATCAGAAGAGACAGAAGAATGAAGAAAGATAATATTTAATACAGCATATGAGTGTACAGATTAACAGATGATTTGTGCTGATTGAGATTTAACATAAGTCTTTGGCACTTTGACACCAGAGGGAGATTTTTGTGATCGAGGGACATCTAAGCGGCAGCAAGATAAATCCTCCCATAGAGTCTAGACACTGGTGGAGGTGGTGGTGGCTGATGACTTTGTGGTTGATGACTGATGAGGTGAATGAGGCTGACTCCTCGAAGACTAGGTGGTGATGGGAAAGTGGAGGGTATGCATGGCTGCAGCATGAAAGGACTGGCAGAAAAAGAACAATATTTAAAATGAGGAGCAGTAAGATGATGGGCTGACAGAGATGCTTTGTTGCTGTGCTACTGGTTGATTGTGGATCAGCTGTAGAACAGCTGATAACTCAATTCACAGCCCCGAACACTGACAGCTAGAGATAAAGAGTGAGCATGCGTGCAAGCAGTGAATGACAGGGTGAGAAAGAAAGTTATAGACTAAGCATAAAAAAGTATTGTCTTCCTGACTGATCTTTCGCTAGAGCGTCATATCTCAAGAACACCTCAAGGGAATTTCTTCAAATTTCACACAAACATCCACTTGGACTGAAGGACAAACTGATTGGAATTTGGTGGTTGAAGTTCAAAGCTCAAGGTAACTGTGACCTTACAAAACATGTTTTTGGCCATCATTCAAGAAGATTTATGGTATTTATGACAAAATTTCACACAAGTGAAAGTGATGACATTTTATATCCAAAAGGTCAACTTCATTGTTACATCATAATATCCTTAATAAAACCCTTCTCTGGCCATTATTCAATGTCGTGTTTCAGGAACAGAAGGGGAGATAGTTGTTCAGATACTGAATTGGTGACACTAATCTTGGGTGTCCACCTTTAAACTGTGCTGATTCTATAGATCTTCTGTGTGTGAAGCATCCATGTTTTCACTGGAATGGGTGTGAACTGTAAGAGAAACTTGGCTGGTGCATGGAGGCATACAACCGCGGTGTGGTAACTCTAGTTATTAATAAGCTACCACTCTGATAATGGCTACAATCTTTGAAACTATTTGTAATTTTTTTTTTTTTTTTGTACAGCAAAGCTATTCAAATACAAATTCAACTGGGCCAGATTTTAAAACCAGAAAATATTGATGGGCCACATTTTCAGCAGCGTGTACATATAAAATATATATACTCAATATTTTTATTATCTGGCACTACACTTCAAAGGTGCACTGACTGAATTTTTCATAGCACCAATTAGCATTTTGCATTTAAATGCATTTATTTGATTATTTTGAATATGTAGCAGGGACAGTGGGAAAATGTAGGGTGGTGTCAAAAGGGGCCCATAGTTTACACCCCTCACTCTTTGTTCATGCAACATTTTAGTATCAGCCAAGGTTAAGAAAAGGATACGAGGTGACCACCATCAAATATTTCTTACAGACCATATAATAAACAGAAAAGTTCCAAAAACTGCAGTTCCTGTAATGGCTACTTGAGACTGGCTCCCAAGAGCGAGTCAATCCCCATAGACCCCCATGTTGAAATGCCCAAATTTACAGCAGAATTAAACATGTTTACAGGCTGGTACAAGAAACAGATTTGGTCTGTATAGCTATTTCAACATTCATGCCAACTGCACAGGGGGTGACTTTTTACGTGTTTACATGTTATTAAGGCTTAAAGTAAGCTGTAATTAAGGGCAGGGTTGCTTTGAGTGACAGGCTGTCTGCTGATAGTGTCCTCGGCTTCTTAGTCAGATCCACCTTTCGCTCCTCTACACTCTTAACAAGAATGTGTCAATATTAACACAACGTGTTGAATTTCTACACATCAATGAGTTGAATTTGGGACAACACGTGTTGTGTTAATTTTGACACATTCAGTGTGTTAATATATCAACACAGTGACTGTGTCACATAGATTAACACAGAGATGTGTATAATGTGTGAGTACTAACACATTCATGTGTTGTTACATAAAACTTATATTAACACATTCATGTGTTACTCAAAATTACACAGTGATCGAACACAAGCTTGTGTTACTCTAAACAAATGGCAGAATACAATGAATAAAAAAGGAAAATGCCACTTGGAATCATTTATTTATTTCAAGAAATATTTTTTAAACATTTTAAAACATTTAGTCAACATGTCTTGTTTCACTCATGAATCTTCAAAGTTTCTTTAAAAACCTTTTACCTAGCATTAAGACATTTGGTCAACAGTTCATTTCATTTTAATTTTAACTTCACAGAAAATAAAGAAAATAAATTAATTACAAGCTCATTTCTAGAAGATAACCAAGGGGTCCGGTGTATGAAACACAGTAAAACAAAGGCCAATTTGGTACAATACTGTAGGCGAATTTATTGGAGTGTCTCCAGAGACCGAAAATACAAGCTCAACATGCCAACATGAAGAAAAAAACCCCACATACAATCAGACGGGCTTCAAGACATCATTTAGACAGGCTGTCTACAGCAGCAGAGCAAAATGCTTTTACAACACACAGATAACTCACATAACTCATAGTGGAGTGAAGTGGCGAACAATTTGATTCAATAACACTCGTATTCACTAACACTCGTATTCATTGATGAGCATATTATTGACCTATTTAAGTGCAATACAATGAAAACAACCAGCCAGTGCGCCTCGGACTATCTAACATATCACATCTGATCACTTGCAACAAATATGAAAGATACTCACAAGTAAGATGACTACAGAACCTCTCATTTTTTTCCTCCCGATTCCAAGGTATGGCAGCTGCCATACCTCGCCATACCTAAATGACACCTATGGTGGTGGTCCAGGGTCATTTCCAGAGAGTTCCATTTTAGCTGCTGCATAAGAAAAAGAAAAATGTTTCAATACAAAATTTAAGGACAAACGTCAATTTTCTACAAATTATAAATGATATCTACAAAATAATTTTATTTGGAGCATACAGGGCATAGGCACTTTTTGCGGTTCCCATTTTGACACGTCATTTGCAGAAAATAACGAGCAATATTATGGACCTGCATATACATAATCATCACTGTTAAAATAATAAAGGCACATGGTCAAAAGCCTTAAAAATTAATCATTCCCATTTTATTTAAGGTAATTATTTCTTTATCTCATTTACTACATAACACACATTAATAATTGTGTCATTAATATTGTAATAAACTTACAAGTCTTTGGCTTGTAAAATCTGTCTAATAGTCCAATATTTTGAAATTTAAAAAAATATATATTATATGGTCAAAATGTCTGGTGGAAATAATCTAAGCACAATCTATCCTGAGTGGAGCACAATGCTTATCTTCGTCTCTAGTGTGTCAGCACTAAATGAGAGGTTTCCAGCCTGAGTACACCTTTATTTTGCCCGGTTAATACTCAAATAACAAGCAAACATATCTGTCTCACCATAAAACACAACTGGCAGATGCCCAAATGACGTTACTTGCAGGTCCCGATTCATGTGTCATTAAATGAATGTACTAAATAAATGTAATTTAAGAAAAAATACAAATGAAAACATGAATTAAGTTAACGTTACCGTAAGTCTCAACGGTTGCCTCTCTCCCCCCAACTCTGCAGTGAAACCAGCAAAATGGTGGTGTTGAATTGCTAAATCAATGAATTACTGTGACATTGACTTCAAACCCAGTTAATTGTTAAAGTAAACTAGATGAGGTTTCTGCGGACTTTATGGAATGAGCGACTGTTTTGCTATACTGTCCTAAACTGCATTTTACTTGGTGCAATTTTTGTAACAAGCACAGTAGAACTTAAGCTAACATTAGCAGCTAACGTTAACGTTAGCTTACTGTTCGACAGCCCTGCTGAACAAAATGGGAAGCTTACTGTATCTGGATTTTCTTAGAGATATGATTTAGCTGGTGGTTTCTACACATGTCGAATTTAACTGACTGATAAACAGTTCGATGAGATAGTTTAAATTAAACTGGTATTGGATACTTACCGAAGAGTCCAACAGCACCCCAGGCAAAGCAGCCTCCATCTTCCTCCCCTTTGTCTGTCTCAGAGTAAAGCACGTGTAAAGAGCGACCCCTTCCCGCCTCTTAAAGTAACACACCCATTGTGTTAAACTGGTTGCCGCCAATTAAAGTAACACACACATTGTGTTAAACTGTCCAGCACATTAAATGTGTTAAGCTTTCTGTGCATTTTGTACACAACTTGTGTTGAAATCCACACAAAATGTGTTATACAAGTAACAACACAGAAAATGAAAATGTGAATTTGAATTACAGTGCAGATCCCTGATTGGCCCCGATTGGATCTTAATTTCTGTATACGAGGCAGGATGGCACTGAGTCCAGACTGATACATAGAGAGAAACAGAATATTGAGCTGACGTCATCAGGATAGTCTTACCAGGCGAAAATAGTCACTTCTAGCTCCATTAAAAAAAAAAAAAACAAAAAAAAAAAGATGGCGACCGCTGTAATGCGGCACTTGAGGATTCAAAACAGGAGCCTTCAAACCAATGGGCAATGTCACAGTAGCTATGTCCCTTATTTTTACAGTCTATGGCTGTAATGTGCTCTTTCGGGTGCACTTCCTGTTCAACACTGTGGCATTTCTGCAGCTGAAATGTGTAAATTAATCTCTTCTCTCTCTGCTCCTGATTTACTGTCTGCCTCTTTTCTGTGGACGCAGCAAACAAGAAAGGTAAGTGCCTCTGTCTGTTCTTGCATTACTTCATCCTCATTACCCTCCTTACCTCCCTCACCTGTGCTTTGTGACAGTGATGACATTAACTGACAGAGGTTCATTGTTTGTTATGCTGCCAGAATCACAGCGCCGTGCCAGCTTCTCTAAGCTGTCTTCGGGCTTCCATGAGAGCTTTATTAACTTAACGTAACACTAGCACTAGGTAGCTTGGTTAATTCACATTGACTGTGATATTGATTGGGATGCTAATTTTGGCTAGTGAAAATCAGACTCAAAACAAAATGCACTTACCATAAAAATGAAGAGCCTACTCCTTAAAGTGTCTTACAGTACACCCGAGAGTAAGGTGACCAGATTTTGAAAACGACAAGTGGGTACATGACCAGTTTGTTGACATTAGTCTTTCCAGGAATTAACACAAATTCAGCCAATCCCTGTGCATTCTGAGCTACCATACATGACTTCAACGGGACGACAATGGACTACAACGGGTCACACGCCGGTGACGTCATAACTGACAGAAACATGGGATTTTGACTGGCGGCAGAGCTCTTCACACACATAAAGTGTAAATAAAAACAAATCAGTTGAGTCTTTCCCCTTCGGAATGAAATGGCCAGTCAGGTTACATGCTACAAATAGAGTTTAAGAGGTCCTGATCACCTTGGGTACGACGAGAAAGTGAAAATGATAGGAGGTGTGTGTCCTTTTCAGCTGCCAGCTTCTGTGTGGACAAATGACCTGTCAATTCAGTCATTCAATTCATGTCCTGTCGATTCATTACTTAACATTCATTAGAATTAACTTCTTGACTTTGAATATCTCATGTTATTGTTGAGATCAACTGACTAGCTAGCTAACGTTAGCCAACTAACCTGTGATGAAGTGCCTGCCACAGACATAGGTGTAGTGACTAGCTGGATCCCACAGCTTTCCGTCTTTACCCTGCCGTTTGATGGTTGAGAGCCACAGATTTCTTCTTTCCCCATTATTCACTCTATCCAGGAGCAAAGAAAATCGCAATTCTGGGTATTTTTTATTGTTTGCTGTGCAGTGAACAACACAGCAACTTTTCGGCATTATGAACTCCTCGCCGCGACTAGCGTCTCTCCCGGGTCGAGTTCAAAACTTTCACCTAAAAGGGGGCGTGGCCATTGTAACAGCAGTGAGTGACATTGCGTTGAAGTCATGTATGCAATTTTGTCCAATCACCGCAACCTTACCACAAATTTGACTATTTAAAACAGGTAAAATATCATTGTTCAGTTCATTGTAGAGCTGCGTGCAGGGTATTGATTTGCTCAGCCCCTCTTTTATCATGAGACTACTGCTGCAGGAGTGTGACCTCTGTGCCTGGAACTGAGTCACATAGGTAGAGTAATGCCTGGTACACACCACATGATATCAGCCCGATTGTAGCCCGACGAAGCATCATATGGTTTTGGCTCGGATCATGAACTTACACAATAATCCATTGTTTCATCTCGTGTAGTGTGTCATAGTAGACAGCAAACGACGCCACATCTGGGACGCCTCATGACATTCCAATAGAAAGTCTAGCTTGTTTGATTTTCTCTTTGTCAGTCATGACTGCTCCCATCAAACCCGTCACTTTGACCAATAGAAAGAGGAAGTGAATTCACTGTAGGACCTACAGTGTCGAACACTTCCTTCAGCAGGCATGTAGGAACAGTGTCCAGGGGGCAAGAACTGGGCTTTGTGTGTGAGACTATATCTTTGATGTGAGCCAGAGACACAGGCTTGAACTTATTTATGACAGCAGAGCATTGAGAGGGAGTGGACGGGCCAAGGACAGGAGGTGAAATGGTAGATCTGATGTTGTCAATTTTGCTTGTGAAAAAGTGCAGAAAGTCTTCACAAGTGGCTGTGGTTTGTACATGGCAGGCAGTGGCAGCTGGGTTAAGGGCTGAGTTTATTGTGTCAAATAGTATTTTTGGAGAGTGAGAATATCTGAAAATAATATCAGCAAAGTATTTTGCTCTCGCTGCTTTGACAGACTGCTGATAGTTGGCAAGAGAGGTTCTCATGAGATCAAAGGACACTTGGAGCCTGTCTTTTCTCCACCTCCGCTCTGCTCTCCTACATAATTGCCTGAGTGCACGGGTGTCATCATTGAGCCATGGTTGAGTTTTAGTTTTCGGTTTTCTTATTTTGAGTGGAGCAACTGAGTCCAAGATGTCTGCACAGGTTGAGTTGAACAGAGTTATCAGCTCATCCGTGCTCAGGTGGGAGAAATGGACCTCAAGCTCGCAGGATATAGACGAGGTGATGTAGGCATCAGAGAATTTGGTGGCTGTGGAGCAGTTTATGGAATGAGAGTGGGAAACAGGTAGCTGAGGTTTGGGTACAGTCTGCAACAAGGAGGAGAACCTGACACACAGGTGATCTGATATTCCCATCTCTTCCAGGGCCAGAGAAGGGACGTTCAGACCATGAAGACCAAGGCCCAATCTCAATTCCTATTTTAACCCTCAATCTAAATTTTCAAGCTCAACCCTCAATCTCACTAGCCCTCAAAACCAAGTGTTAGGGCTATCTTGTGACTTTAAAATGGGACACCCCTCAAAGGCAAATACGTCTTAAGACTGTGGGGGGCAGCAATCAATACGCCAAAACTCCATCCAGTCTGTCAGTTCAAAGAAGAAATATACGTCATCAGTGGTCGTCGATAAAAAGATGCAACATGTTTTTTTTTTTGTTTTTTTTTCAATACTTTATTTCAATTCTTGTACAAAACAAGCAGTGACAGACATGAACAGAACAAATATGCCAGGGTTAAGAAAAAAGAAGAGAAATAAAATAAACAAATAAATAAATTAAAAAGTTCAGCAGCTCAAACAATTAAATTGTTTACATATTTTCAGAGTCTTTATAGCTTTGGAGTTTGTGGAGTGCTGAATGGTTTAAGTATTGCTGCATTTCATTTGTAAAAATTTTGAACAAGGGTTTTCTGTTACAAAATTTACTCTTATGAATATTTCACTGTCATAATAAATAGATTAATGATATAGAATTGTTTTTGTTTTGAAATGCTAACATTATAAAATCCAAACAGCACATCTTTATACAGTAGTGAAAATAGAACATAAATATTGCAACGAATATACTCAACAAAATCTTTCCAAAAAGTGACAGTATAGGGGTAGCTCCAAAACAAATGTACAGTTACTAAAAAATAATCTTCGACAATGCCGTCTGCAGCTGTGCTGATTTCATATTGAAACAGAATGCTTGATCACAAGGGGAACAGTTGCCGTTGTGACCAAGAATTTTGTTATGAATATGAACAGTTCACAAGTTACAAATTACTCATTCCCATAGTTTTTTTGGAGCCTGCTTGCTTTTTGTACACTTGTCTTCATTGTTGGCCCTGAAGTTAATCAGGGCTTGTGTTTTGTCTAGTGGCCCTGAAATGGGACAGCAATAACAGCATTACTTTCTTTTATTTTTTATCTTTTTTGGGCTACCTGTCAGATATTCGTTAAGTTAGTAGTTTAGTTTCATGCAGTATTGCAAGTATTATCACAATGAATACTGTAGTCAACATCCAGCAGAACTGGTGAGGCTGTTTACACGGTCTCACAAGTGTTATCTGGTGACTTTCATCCATGTTAACGTTTCACTCTTTGGGTTATAAATTGATATTCAACCAAATAACCTGTAAGTTACCACAACAACTGACGTAACTTATTCAGCGGAAAGTCACCAGATAATAGGATCACTAACATTAACCTGCAGCTGTGACGTTACCAGCTGCAGACTCTACGGCTACAGGAGATGACACCGTCCGGTCATCTTACAAAAATGTCGATGAAAACATTTTACGTATATTAAAACAACTTAACAACTACATTATCACTGAGAAAAATGACTTTTTATAACTGAATGACAGTATACTCAGTTATCAGAGAACCGGGTTACGTGCGGGGCAGGCAAGCCGTCACCCGCGATGGCTTTGTTAGCTAGCCAAAAAAATACGTGTGTTACACTACAAAGAGGTCTATAGTCCATAAAATGACGTCAAACTAAGATAATGCAATGTTATCATAATTTTAAAACAACTATTAACAAGCAAAATACTCACATTGATAACTCTGCTTCCTTACACTTGTTGCTGCCATCTTGCATTGACTGAATCGCCTGTACTCGGCCGGGTTCAGCTGGGCTCAGTGGATGATACGCAAAGGATTCTGGGATAGCACTCACCACCAAGGGTGGTCCTGGAAAATCTTAAAAGTGAGGGCCATACAGCCCTTATTCTTGACCCTCAACTCAACACTGAGAATGAGAATTTTTGAGACTGAGGGTTAAGATTGAGGGTTAAGATAGGAATTGGGATTGGACCTAAGTCTAGTGTGTGGCTACGGTTGTGGGTTGGGCCAGAAACATGTTGCGTGAAGTTAAAAGAGTCCATGATGCCAAGAAATTCTGTGGCTTTGGTTAACACCAAACCACTGATAGGTCGACATGGAAGTTGAAATCATCAGAAATAAGGATTTTGTCATGATTCACAACAGCAGTGGATAAAAACTCAGAAAATTCAGTGAGGAAGGTGGCATTAAAGACAGTAGAACAAATTATATTCTTTTAGTTCGAGAGTGGTTCAAGAATTGTATGGCACGCAATGATCTCTCATTATTTTTTCTGCCAAACATTTATTTATTTAATTATATTTGACTGGATGCCAGCAGATATGAACTATTTTTACATCAGCATAATTTTGTTACAATTATTGTTTTTTTGCTCTTCAAAACTACATTGTCTTATCAAATCAGATTGGTCAATTTGCCTGCTGACTCAGATGAACTTACCCCTAACCTGGGGCAAATTGAGCCACAGGAACACTTTTTTTCTGAAGTCATATTTTCAGGGCCATGTGTCATAGATGTAGTCTTACAATTTCAACTGATAAGAGACATCTTGAAATAAGGGTAGATGTTTTTTTATTGCTCTTTTGTCTAATTGTCCTAACCAAGAGGACAACATAAGTAAAAATTGGCTCACCTTTCCCCATTCTTCCCTGCACAGTGACAGGGCTAATTATTACATTACACAGCCAACATTACCCATCAGTTATTAACAGGTTTAATGACAGTGTCTAGCCTTTTCGGTGTCAGTGTGAGATGTTGAACGACTTGATGTAGGATGTCAGCCGCTGCTGCTGTATTAGCTTGTGCTAACTGGGCAGGGAGAGCAGGAGGAGAGTGGCTCACGGAGACAGTCCTTTAGCTCTGCTTCGACAGCAGCAACAGCTGACTGCAGACGATCAGCTGTTGCAAAGATAATAGGCTCTAAACTGAATTTAAAAACAAAACAGTGTCTTGTCTTCAAAGTTGAACATTCACCCCAGACATCATATACACCTTGTAGAGTTCACTATTTACAGTGGTGTGAAAATTGCCAGTGTCTATTAAGGATAGATGTCCATAATCTGTTTGGAATTCATATTAAAAACAGTCTCAAAAGTGCATGGTAATGAGTCAGGGGAGCTTTTTTGTCAGTGGTTGTCTAATTTTGTAAAAGTTCAAACAAACTGAACCTCCTCACATTTTAAAAATAATCACACAATATGTTCTAGATTATCACTTCCTGTCAACCTAATCTGGGCAGATAAAACCAATGTTTTTTTCCCACTTTGTGGGAAATATTTCTTTTTATAATTGTCTGTAGTTTGAGATAAAGTACTTGTAGTAATTGTGGCCTGTCCTTGGTTGCATGGTTTGCTTTCTTAGTGCACCGCTTCTTCATTCCCCCAGGAAACAAACCTCTCCAGCCAAGGATGAGCACATGGCCGGGATCAAGGACCCACTGTTGGCCCACTCCTCAGACCCTGTGGAGATGAGGAGACTGAACTATCAGACACAAGGCATGGACACACACACATACACACACACACACACACACACACACACACACACACACACACACACACAAAACTGTCCCCAGCACCTGCAAGTTTTTTTCAGACTGACCCACACATGCACACACAGTAATGACTACAAGTAGAGTCTTATTTAGGGCTGAAATACCTCTCAGTTGTAGCCTCTAAGTGTGCACAGTTCATTGCTGTAATAATTAGGGATGTCCCGATCCAGCTTTTTCACTTCCAATCCGATACCGATATTACAGCCTTGAGTTTTGGCCGATACCGATACTGATCCGATCCAAACGCGTAGTCATGTCATGTCAGTCATGTTAGAAAAGGTTTGATCAAGCAATATTACTCTAACAAGAACAACTACTTAATCAGGTTAGTTAGAATGATCCACAACAGTTGGTATGAGAAACTGACCTGTTTATTGTGAACAGGGTTAAATAAACAAACTTTAAACTTGAACATTAACATTAAATAAAAAATATAGCTGGTTTGCTTTGGCCCCTTAATAAATAGAAAATAAATCAACACAAGAAATCTTTAAAATGTCTAACAATGGAATTAAAATAGCAGCAAGATTCCACACACTTGTGCTTTGGCCCCCTAATAAATAAAAAATAGATTAACACCACAAGACATTGTTGGCATTTAAACAAACAATGCAGCCTTTCCTTTTCAGTTATTTTTGTAGTGTCAGTGCCAGCCTGGTGCTGTTGTTTCCTGTGTGTCTGCATGCTGGCCTGGTGGATTGATAGTAAGTGCTGGAGCGGATCATTGGAATAGACTGCTTGAATTGCGGAGCGCAGGGCTGGCCGGAAAACCTGGATTGGAGTACATGAAAAACTGGATCGGAGTTGTTGGATCGGCATTTTTCCATGCAGTCCGATCCAATGCTGATGCATGTTTTTTGCTAATATCGGCGGTCGATACATCCCTAGTAATAATGCTGACAGATTTCTTATTAGGTTTTTGCCTCTGGCCCTATCACCATATTCTTTATTGTGAATTCTTTTAGTGCAGAGAGAACCACACCATCATTTTGTTTTTTTAAGATTAATTCAAACTTGACAAAATCAAAATAAATCTCACTAAAACCCTCATAGTCGGTTAGGCCACTGTTCCAAAAATCACCAACTCTGGTTTAGCTGAAATAAATCCTTAATTCACTAAGTAAGATGGGAAACGCTCGACACGTATTTCCCCACCGTCTCCCAGCTGACAGCAGAGCAGTAGAACAAAATAAATTGATTCAATAAAATGATGATGTGCTCAGCCAATCATCAAAATGTTTGTCCAATAGTCCAGCCATAGTCTCTAGCACAGGTCTGTCCAAGTGAGCAAAATTTTGATGCATAGTAATGCACAAACAAGCTTTTTCTCGTTTGTACTTGGTGATAGCATCTAACATTAACTGCCCATGCTGAAATTCAGTGCAGTGATTCAGTTTTTGTTGGCATCAGAGGGCAATTTGAGCAGTTGGTGGTGCCCTCATTTACGGCTCAACTGCAGTCTCTGCCACCCTCCACTGCATTCCTACAGGTGGGTCCAAAAAATATGCTGCTTGAATATCTGAGTCGGGAAATATACTGTAAAATATATCTTCCGTAATCATCTGCACTCATAACAAATGATGCCATTTTGGTGAACATGTAGCTCATTTGCAATGCAAGACAAGAAGGAAGATTTGTTTTTGGATGCATCTAGAGCACGCCCCTTGGATACCCAGAGGTGGAGATGAGACTTAAAGGGATAATGGCTGAATTTTCATTTTTGGGTGCACTATCTACTCACCCTCATGCTGAGGAACGCTCTGGTGAAGTTTTAGAGTCCTCACATCCCTTGCGAAGATCGGTGGGGGGAGCGGCTAGCACACCTAATGGCTGACGGCACCCCAGACTAACATCCAAGAACACAAAATTGAAACCACAAATATCTCCAACATGCACATCCGTGGTGATCCAGGTGTCCTGAAGCCCCGACATAAAAAGTTGTTTTGAAAAACATATGAACTCTGTTTTTAGCCTCACCGCAGCCTGTAGCTCTGACTGCTTCTCTGTGCTCCGTGCTCACGTGTGCGCACTTGCGCGAGACCAGCGAAAGCATGAGCTTTGCTTACCCGTGTTTACATCATGTGACATGTGCACCACAGGGAGAGACAACGGTAACCACAGTAGCTAAAAGATAATTTGCACTACGGCCTTTTAGCAAAGGACAGCCCAACATGTCTGAAGACTTTGAAACTGAGGAGGAACAGCATTTCTTTGTTGAGCCGTATTTGTTTGAGCCCGAGTTTACGGACGCGGAACTCAGGCTACTGGACGAAGCAACCGCCGCAGCTCATGAGCCTAACCCTCAGCCAGCCGCAGAATACCGGAGTCGAGCACTGGAAACCTGGTGGTGTAGTTGTTTCAAATGCAAAGCAATGCCAACGGATGAGGAAAGTCTTTGCTGCTCAGACTGGGAATTGGCGATGCCTGCACTTGAGAATCTGGACATCAGTACTGACGAGACTGCTGCTCTTCAGAGACCGTGCATCACCGATCACCCTGAGCGCGCACACATGAGCGCGGAACACAGAGAAGCAGTCAGAGCTACAGGCTACAGTGAGGCTAAAAACAGAGTTCAAATGACGTTTTTCCAAACAACTTTAATGTCGCGGCTTCAGGACACTTGGATCACTACGGATGAGCGTGTTGGAGATAATTTGTGGTTTCAATTTTGTGTTCTTGGATGTAAGTCTGGGGCGTCGTCAGCCATTAGGTGTGCTAGCCGCTCCCCCCGCCGATCTCCGCAAGGGATGTGAGGATTCTAAAACTTCACCAGAGCGTTCCTCAGCATGAGGGTGAGTAGATAATGGCTGAATTTTCATTGTTGGATGCACTATCCCTTTAAGGCCCAAACATACTCGGGTGGAACGTACGCAGAGCGGACTCCACGGAGATCCGCCCAGACTAAAAGCGGACGTCCGCAAGTCCTGTGCGCGCAAAGCTCAGATTTTACAACCGCGCGGACTCCGTTCCACGCACCAGTGTCACACAAAAGACTGCTCGGCATGTATTTTTCACATCGCGGGGATTTTTCATGGACATTTTTAACAGGAAACTACAACGTGGAAGTGCGCTCGACTATGGAAGCCCAAATGACTGCAGACATTCCTCGCGGAGCCCACTCAGCTTATAGTACACCCGAGTCTGTGAGCACCTTTACAAGCCGAAATAGCTTGTAGTTCTTTCGAGCACCACTCATGTCACTGGTTCGCAGAAGAACAGCAATTTTGAAGCAGCCTCCAGAGACACAAAATTTGGGGTATGGTGTGACATGTGTCTTGGCACGCTTTTAATTTGTAGCATCTCTATGAAGTGTTGAGAGTCATTGAGAGTGGCTTAACAATGATTGTAACAAATGAAAAATGGCAACATTAAAGGAGCAGAGATTAGATGGCTTAGAATGAAAACATTTTGTTGTTGAAAAAAGAAGCTCAGAGCAGGTGAATGTAATATGACTCTGTTGTTGTGCTGATGAAATTGGTGCTGTCAAAATGGACGTTATACTGATTTTACCATATAAACTGTTCAAGTACAGGTAACTCCAACCCCCCAGTGCTTGCCATCGGACCTTTATGTGAGACTTAGTCATAATTTGAATACCAGCTTTGAATTAAGAAGTTTCGATGAACACCAACGTGTAGATTTGGCGTACATTTATAAAAAGTCAAGGAAGATTTGTGTTGAATTGCATAGTGGCTTTGAAAAGTTAAGTGTCAAAAATGAGTATTACACACCGTATGATAAAAAGGCCTGTCACAAAAATTTTATTTCAGCAGATCTATCCTAACGCGTGGCAACTGTAGAAACATGAAAATAAATTAATAAATAAATTAATTAATTAATTGAAAAACAGAAGTAAAGTTTTGAATGAAAAACTTTAACTTATAGTGGAGTAGTCTTACAGTGTGGTATTAGTACTTTTACAAAGGATCTGAATACTTATTCAACCCCAGCTCAAATACTGATGTTATTCATATATTTTTTTTAGAAATTTTAAGACTTTCGATTAAAGGAAACATTTTACAGCAAAAAAGTTGTTGTTTTTTTAAATCATCTGTCCTTTGTAGTGGATATCGGGTCTTGTTTGATCACAAAATGTAACGTTAAAATGTAATAATAATGCATTCATTTTTTGTGAATTTTTATCTAAATTTCTTTTCATTTCATAAACATTACAACAGTTAGATGAAGGAAACACATCAAAACACTAAAACATTTTAAGAAGCAACATTTCACAACAGAGCTTTTTGATTAAACTGCATTCTGTGTACTTGATAAGCCTGAAGCTGGATTGTAGATTACATCACACATAACTGGGACCCTCGTGTTTGCTGCCCAGTACATCTGGATCCTTGGGCATCCAAGACATGCCATGTACATAGATATGCCAAAGAAGGTTTTAGCTTCTCTGGAGTGGTTTTCAGGCTGCCTCTAGTGATGAGCACTTGGCCCTCCTCCACATCATCTCCTGAAAGCTCTAAGTCTGAATCTCCTTCCACAATTCTTAGCAAAATCCTTTCCTCACTTAGCCCTCTGCTTCCTGGAGTATGGAAAATGGTTAAAAACAGGGGGTTGTAAGTCCTGCTGTCCACTACAAAGGTCACTGAATAAAAGTTGTGTTTTGAAGGGGTTACAATTACTGTACATTTCTAAAAACCTTACCAAATTGAAGTTAAGAGTCTCATATTGAAGGAACAATTTGATTATTAACAACAGAAACATAATATCTGCAAAGAAAAAAAAGATTACTTACCCCCCTTGATGCCATAAAATGAGGACGCTGCGATGCCTGCCATTTTGGAAAGAAAGTCCATGTACTCTTTTAGCCACACCCTCACAAGTGGGGCCTCACTAGAAAGCCCAGGATGTCCTCTTGACAGTACAGTGGGATTCAAGTAGATAGCATAAATGGTGCTTGACGTAGAGATCTCAGACTCATGTCCCACACAAAGGACAAAAATGAGTTGCCAGGTCTTAGGAGGATTCACAAAAACATGCACAAGTGAGTATCAGTGAATGCCATGAACTGCTCAATTTAAGACAAGAAAGAAGTTTGATTAATAGTTCTTACAGACAGAGAAAGATGGTAGAAAGCAGGCCAAGAAAGGCATACAAGTGTTCAAAATAGCCATTGCATCCCATCCCCCTATTAGCTGGTTTTACAGCAAGTCCCTTTTCACAGGCATACTATACTGAAAAGCAAGACTAGGCTGAAACCCAGATATGGGTCAAGAATTTATACCTCATCCCTGCAGTTTAGCACTCATGCCTGATTGTTCCTCCACCCATGGTCTTCCATCGCTGTTGCTGGTAGTGGAAGATTGCCCAATATAAAAATACAGAGGGAATAATAAATGACGGGCAGTTTATAATGTAGTCTGTTTCAAATGAAGCTGGTAGCCTCTGACGTTGTGGTAAGTAAAAGCCCTGCCACTACGTTTTAATTTTCTTACTTTATGTCCATCTCCATTATAAAGAAGTAAAATTGTTTGCTAGCTTTAAGCTAATGGCAGTACTCAGCGGGATGCTAAAGTGTCTCTGCTGTTTCACACCATCATTTTTCCCTTTTTACTCTGTGTAGTAGTCCCTAGAGGAAATATCAAAAAGGCTGGGGTGCTGTTGTCATAAAGTTGTTTACGGCAGCAGATCACTCTGTGGTCCTATTGGTCAAAGTGACAGCTGTGACAGGAGAAGTCATGAATGGGGGCGGCAGTAGCTCAGTCCATAAGGACTTGGGTTGGGAATCAGAGGGTCGCCTGTTGGACTGGTGGCTGGAGAGGTGCCAGTTCACCTCCTGGGCACTGCCGAGGTGCCCTTGAGCAAGGCACCGAATCCCCCAACCGCTCGGGGTGCCTCACCAAGGGCAGCCCCCTCACTCTGACATCTCTCCACTTTGTGCATGTATAGGTCCTCTTTGTGCATGTGTGTGTCTTTCAGACGTGTGTAATTGACAAGCAAGAGTGAAAACATTGAATTTCCCCTCAGGGGGATTAATAAAGTAAATAAACTTAAACTTAAACTTAAAGACAAAAAGAAAATCAAACGTGCTAGAATTTCTGTTGGAACATCGTGAGCCGTCATTAAATCAACTTACCAGTGAGTGTGCCTCGGAAAACACTGACATTAGTCTACGCCCACAACAACATCACATTTCACATCTCATGTGGTTACATGTGATTTGGCCAACTACAAGTTATGCCCCCCACTTCAAGTTTCTCCCCCTTCAGGATACGCACCTCCCTTGCAGTCCGCACACAGACCCCTCTGATGTGGTGTATTCACTCATCCCTAGCATTCCTGTCAGCTGTTCTACAAATGCAGATGCGCATACATGCATACTCCTTCTGTTGCTATTCCAGCTTTGGCAACAACTGCCTAGACTGCAAAACAACCCCAAAATAGGAAGACGGACTCACTGCTACAACAGAACACTTCTCTGGGAGGACAGCGGGTCATGGCTCCGGAAACTGACCCCCAACCAGGAGATGCAGCAGCTTAAACTCAGCCAGCGTTGGGGGACCAGATAGCCCCAACTCCTCCACTGTTGCTACTGTTAGACAGGTTAGATCTGGCACTGCTGCTGGCCACCATGTCACTGTGACCGCAAAATTTAAGCTGCTTCAGCCGCTGACTAAAGGTCCTTCTCGGAGGCCACCGCCCGACCTACCCTAACCCTACTCTACCCCTGGGAAATCAGTCCACAGTGGTGGGGAATGAGGCAGAGCAAATGTGTGGTTTGGTAGCTAATTAAGTGTTTCATTTGTGGTCTGATAAATGTATGAACTTTGGTTCTTGAACCTGTTCTATTCAGGACTCTTGAAACCTTGGTGCTATCTAGCAAACTGGCTTATGTTTCCACTAGTTTTAAGCAAAACCATTGTAATCAAGGATGTTTCATCAACGGAGGGCTTGTATAATGTACAATGGGAGTAAACAGTAGTAGCAAGATGACAGATCTCGGTGATTACCTGTGAACTTGTGTTTTGGGTAAAATTAAATAACTTTTGTTCTGTAATAAAACAAAAGCATGGGCCAGCTATTAATGAAATCACTGCAAGCTCATTTTTTTTCTGATGTTTTCCCACTTGACTCCTCCATTGTTGCTTTCTCCATCCTCTCTTTCCAACCTGTAGAATATGACATGCCCACTGATGTCATCATGGTTTGTACTTCAGGTCAAGGAAAACCTGCTAGTTTTTGGTTTCGGTTGAGAAACAACTTTCCAGGTTCTGAACCAATTTATTTTTTCGCATAAGGCTCTCAACTGTTAAAAATCTGGTACAAGAACCAGAACAAAACTGGTTCCATGTCGGTGTAAAAGGGGTAAGAAAGAGGTCTACAATGAAATAAGATTCAATAAATCACTGTTAACCCCAATTTGCTCACTCAACTTCAAATTTGCTCACAAACATTTTGCACTTAGGAACATAAGTTTCCAGTACGTGAGACACAAAATAAATGTGTCGCATGACCCTTCTCTCACAGGAATTTTATGTCAGTTTAACATAACTTGATGTTGTTTGAGCATTGAATTCTATGTAACATGAACATAAAAACATTAAATACACATTTTACAATATTTTTGATTCATTTTATTGAATTATAAGAATATATTGGGGAAAAGCGTAGGTGTTTCAATTGCTAGAATAAGGCTACAAGATGTATTCTGAACCAGAAAGTGCTCTTTATTTCAACCGATCACCACCAAAATTTTATCATCTGTTCCTTGTCCCATTATCAACCTTTCCTGAAAATTTCATCAAAATTGGTTCAGAACTTTTCAAGGTATTTTGCAGACAAACAGACCAACGCCGGCGAAAACATAACCTCCTTGGCGGAGGTAATAAATGAGTAAAGAGACTGAGCAACAATTATCAGATTAATCTGAAGAAAAAACAAATAGTTATGGAAATAATTATACCAGAACGTACAGTACCAGTACAAACAACTCACAGTAAATTATACCAATATGTGCAGTATCAGTACAGGCAACAGTAGACACAGTGGAATTATACCAATATGCACATGTAAACAGTCCCGATTCTAGAATAAATGGTACCGTATCAAAACGATGCAGTTGGAGCTCAAATTGAATAGGAAACAAAGTTAAGTGTTCACTTAGCTGGGCGTAAGGGCGATGTCCTTCAATAGCTGCCTCCATGAGAAGAGAACAGAAGGAAGGAAGGGGGGTATCACTGTCCGAGGGCTGCTGTAGAATGGCAACGAGGATGTCAGCCGACCAACATTCGCGACCCGGTCCTTGTTTGGTCACGGAACTCCCTCCATCTCTTGAACGCCTGACTGAGGTTTACTCTTGTTTTTCTCTTCTTTTATCACTCTCCTTTTTGCTCTTCATTGCCTCCTCAGACAGACGAGCTTGTTTTCTTTTGCTAGGCCTTTTTTCACTTGTTTCCAAACTTAGTCCGTCTGCCATTGTGCTCGTGACTCAACTATCTCATGCCCAACTCCTCATAAGGACTCGCTCCAGTCCCTGATTGCCTGACCAACCAATTTCGCAATACATGATGCATTTCCTGCCGTAAACCAGAAAAAAAAAATGGTATTGTGTGTTTTTGCAAACCACAGGTAGATTTGCACACTATGTAGTGGATATCTTAAGTTTCAACAATGCTGTGGTTAATGTGTGTTTAGGTTTAAGCACAAAATCCACTTGGCTATGGTTAGAAGAAGATCATGTTTTGACTTAAAATACCTAGTTGAAGGGACACAATCCCTGCTGAAAAGCAGAAGTGCCTTAACAACCGCTCAACCTCCTGTTATAGTGAGGCGGCATAGCTATAAAATTGTTCATTTTTGTGATAAAAGCACCAAATTTGGCAGACGTGTTGACAAATATATTTAGAACAAATCATGCCAGGGACAAAAAGTACAAATAGCTAATTTTTTTTGTAAAATAGACAGCACAACAGTGCCTTCTACTGCCTTAAGTAGGTAGCTGCCTTATACTGTCTTGAAATGACCGCTTTTTTTGTTGGTGTCTGACACTGGAACTCACTGACCAAGCACCACTATTTGATGACTTTGGAGTGAGACAGGGTTGTGATTTCCATTTGGTATGATAATCAGTTAGAAGACTCTTGAAATGTCTCTTTAAATACATCATGGAAAACATCAAGTGTGGTAAGTAATGCAGTTTACAGACTGACTGAAGCCTGCACTGCATTACCTTTTGACAGTATGATACCTTAATCAAAAATGTATGCAGACTTTTAGTTCACTGTGATGGAGTACACAACTCAAGCAAGTTTCAAGTCAATGGCTGTCTGGAATAGTGGAAAAATACATTCAAATTTCCAAAACATTGTAGCATGGCATAAAAAATGGTTTCTGCCAACATGTTTACATGCTTTAATGCAAACATATGCATTAATCAACTACCCAGCCCACAATCTGACAACTTTATGCATTATAATAGCACAACTGTCAGCACTACATTCCTGTTTTTAAAGATAAACCATGCAGGATTTTTCTAAAAAGAAAAACAATGTATAGACTCATACAGAAGTAATTCCTCTCAATCATCACTTCTGACTCACTCCCAGTGTGTGGTTGTGTATTTTGTCTGCAGAGAGTCTGTCCTCTGCCTGGATTTTCTTATTTTCTTCTTATTTTTGTGTTTGGGACGTTTATGGGCATGTACCCCCACAGCCCTCAGGTGAGGTCAGGCCTTAAAAAAGGTATTGACCAGGTGCCAGACTGTAGGCAGCACCAAAAACATGTAAATGCAGTGAGGCAAACACCAAACATGAGTGAATCTGTGGTTGGCTTTCACTTTCACTTTTGGGGGTGGGTGTGTTTACAAATAGTAACCAGATATCCTGCATAGTATACCTTCCACCTTTTTTTTAATTATGTCTGGTACAGTTGCCTGAAGAAAATGTTGGCATTGTACATTTTCTTAAAACCACAAATAAGATACATTTGCATGTTTCATATGTATCATATCAGTGTTTCTAAAGTGATGTAGTATATGAGCTGACTTTGTTAATAGTGGGGCAGCATAGCTCAATATTTTTCTAGAATCGTTCAATTTTGTGATAAAAGCACCACATTTGTCAGATGTCTTGACAAATATATTTCGAACAAATCTGGATATTGGGGCATCAGAAACCTGCCCCCTGGAGGCCAGAGCAATTGAATCCTTCCGGCCCATGGACCCGTCCCATTAATTGGATCCACTCCAAAATGTAATGGCTTCTAAGTTGGACCATGCTACATGCCTCCACCAAGTTTTGTGAAAATTGGTTGGACAGTTTCACATAATCCTCATCCAAAAAATGAATGGAAGAGAATGGGCAGCCACATGTAGGCGGCCCGTGGACATGCCCTTTGAATTGGATCAACACCAAAATTTAATGTATTCTAAGTTGGCATGTGTTACATCCCTCCACCGAATTTTGTGAAAATCAGTCAGGCAGTTTGTGTATAATTCTGCTAACAAACTAATAAATTCAATTCAATTCAATTCAATTTCAATTTTATTTATAAAGCCCAATATCACAAATCACAATTTGCCTCACAGGGCTTTACAGCATACGACATCCCTCTGTCCTTAGGACCCTCGCAGCGGATAAGGAAAAACTCCCAAAAAAAACACCTTTAACGGGGAAAAAAAACGGTAGAAACCTCAGGAAGAGCAACTGAGGAGGGATCCCTCTTCCAGGACGGACAGACGTGCAATAGATGTCGTACAGAACGGATCAACATAATAAATTAACAGTAATCCGTATGACACAATGAGACAGAGAGAGAGAGACAGAGAGAGAGGCAGAGACAGAGAGAGATGCAGGACAGATGGTAATGACAGTAGCTTACAACAACATTAACATTAATTAAAGTAATAATATTATAGTTATAATTCTGGCTACTGTGGTACAATATGTTGAAAGTATATATTAATATCTGATAGTATACATATGTGACAATAATCATATGTGTATAATAACAGTAGAGGTATGACTAATGAAAACAGCAGCAGCAGGAGGCATCTGGCAGGACCACGGCAGCAGCACAACCACACACGTCACGCTGTCCAGGCACCGCTGCGATATGAGTTAATCTGAGAGACAGTGGAGCACAAAGGCTCCGGAGAAGAAGCCGAGTTAGTAACATGCAGTACGGCCGAGTTAGCAAGATGTAGTAGCAGGACATATGAGAGAGAGAGAGAGAGAGAGGGAGAGAGAGAGAGAGAGAGAGAGAGAGAGAGAGAAGGAGAGAAGGTGCCCGGTGTATTATAGGGGGTCCTCCGGCAGACTAGGCCTAAGTCAGCCTAACTAGGGGCTGGTACAGGGCAAGCCTGAGCCAGCCCTAACTATAAGCTTTATCAAAGAGGAAAGTCTTAAGTCTAGTCTTAAATGTGGAGACGGTGTCTGCCTCCCGGACCGCAACAGGAAGATGATTCCACAGGAGAGGAGCCTGATAGCTGAAGGTTAAGGGGCCAAGAACAATAACTTCAGTTTTGTCTGAATCTAACATAAGGAAATTGGTGCTCATCCAGGTTTTTATGTCTTTTAGGCAACTGAACAATAAATAACAAGGCATAACCGAAAATGGGCATATATAATCCTATCCTGAAAACGCAACGGGAACCACTGAAAAACAGATGACTATGTGTGTTCGCTGGTTTATTTTTAGAGCCTACCTTTAATTTGAAAAGTTCACCTTCTCCGAGTCTGAACTGTTTTGTCCATCAGAACAGGCTACTCCTCATTGAAAATGACATATAAACAAACTTACTATGGCAGCATCATTGCTCACACAAACTATTTAAGTTTTTTCGCCAGAAAATCCAGCATGTTTAGTTTTTCCAGCTGGAGCAGGGCACGTAGTGAATTGACAACTTTGGCCGCGGTGCTGAACACCCACTCTGATTGAGAGTGTGGCACAGGTACTTTCAGGCAGCCCTTAACATCAGAGGAAAACACCTGGCTCCATCACATTTCCACCAGAGAAGGGGGTCTTCGTCTCCCTGAATAACAGGCTCGCAACAACAGGCTGTTACCTCTGCTCCTGCTCGCTCCTGTATGGTGCCGACCGGACCTGCCACCGCATCGGCTCTTCTTTGAAGGAGACGGCCCATAGTCATCTGTTTTTCAGTGGTTCGTTTTGCGCTACTCCCTCCTCCACTCTGATGGCCACTGGACCTGCTGCTGCTGCTGCTTGCAGAAGTTGTGAAGTTGTGTTTTTTTGGGACCAACTCGCTTGATGCGCAGCTTGCTATCTTTTCTTCTCTTTCTCACGTCCAAGCTGTCACGTGACAACGTCACATCCAAAAACTTTATCAAATGTCATCTACCGACAACAGTTTAGGGCAGTTATAAGAGAAACATTATAGCCTACTATTAGTTTTAAATTGTAATCATATTAAATTGAAAACTCAACACATACATAGGTGCTGGACAAGCACTCATTATTAAGGTATTAAATAAATTATATCTTATATTATATCAGGCCCCTATAGGCCTGTATGCGTGGCAGATTTTTTTTAATGACGGTAATGAAACTGATACCATTGCTATTTTTAGATACCTTGCGGAACTCCAAAACAAACTTTAGTACGTAAGGATGATTTATCCTGAACATGAACAAACTGTAAACGATCGTCTGAAGCAATCAGAAGGTCATTTGTAATTGTAACTAGTGCTGTCTCAGTGCTATGATGCACTCTAAATCCTGACTGAAATTCTTTAAATAAATTATTATCATGGAGAAAATCACACAGCTGGTCTGTGACTACTACTTTTCAAAGATCTTTGAAAGAAAGGGAAGATTAGATATCGGTCTATAGTTGGCTAGCACCTCTGGATTGAGGGTGGGCTTTTTTAGGAGAGGTTTAATTACAGCTACCTTAAAAGACTGTGGTACATAGCCTGTTAATACAGATATAGTGATGATGTCTAATAAGTGAGTGTTAACTAAAGGTAAGACTTCCTTAAGTAGCCTAGTTGGGATGGGGTCTAAGGGACACGTTGATGATTTAGATAAAGAAATCACTGCAGTCAATTCTTGAAGAGAAATTGGGAAGAAGCAATCTAAATATATATTAGGTCGCTGTGTTTGAGGGCAGATACGTACTATCTGAGGACAGGAGGTCATGAATTTTGCCTCTAATAGTCATTGTCAGTTGTCATTAAAAAAGCTCATAAAATCATTACTGCTAAGGGCTAAAGGAATACAAGGCTCAATAGAGCTGTGACTCTCAGTCAGCCTGGTTACAGTGCTGAAAAGAAACCTGGAGTTGTTCTTATTTTCTTCTATTAAAGATGAGTAATAGTTTGCTCTGGCATTGCGGAGGCCCCTCTTATAAGTTTTGAGACTGTCTGTCCAGATTAAACGAGATTCTTCCAGTTTGGTTAATCGCCAATTCTGTTCAAATTTTTGTGATATTTGTTTTAACTTACGGGTTTGGGAATTATACCAAGGAGCGAACGTTCTTTGCTTTGTTAACTTCTTTTTAAGAGGCGCTATGGAGTCGAGTGTTGTTCACAGCAAGCCTACGGCGCTATCAACAAGATGATCAATTCGAGAGAGGTTAAAGTCGGTACCGGAAACCTCTGTTACTGAAGGACATGGTATTAAATTTAACGACGGAGAAGATGTCATGTGCCCTTCCAATGTGTCAGGCTGTGACACCGTATCCAGCTTTGCTGGAAGCTCTTTCCACGGAAAAACTCAGTACAGCAGTGAACTGCTGTACTGAGTTTTTCCGTGGAAAGAGCTTCCTTCTTGCGTCATCTACCTTGGTGCAGGTGCTGGTTCTGTCAAAGAGAAGTATGACAAACCTCTCAATAATGCTCATTGCATCATCTGGGATCTCCTTTGGTCCACTTGCCACCGTCAGTAGTACATCTGTCAGTTCTGGAAGCGACATCCATGTTGACCATTCTGCCTTCTTTCCACGTCCAGCAAAGCTGGATACAGTGTCACAGCCTGTCAAAGCATGGAACGTTGGAAGGGCACATGACATCTCTGGTACGAGACATACAGCCATTTGGTGGGCTGCAAGATAGCTAAAGCTCTTGCCTGTTCCGAATGAAACATATTTTTCACTTTAACTGGTCTCTAAATTATATTTGTGGTGCTGAAAACATGGTAACAGCAGCTTGGAGGGTGACCAAAGTGTTCTTTTCCAGTATAATAAGCTATAAATGTACCAAATTTGGCGCTTTTATCGCAAAAATGAACAATTTTTTAGCTGTGCTGGCCAATTTATTCATTTGTTAGCAGAATTATACAAAAACTGCCTGACCAATTTTCACAAAATTCGGTGGAGAGATGTAACACATGCCAACTTAGAATACATTAAATTTTGGTGTTGATCCAACTCAGGGGTCGTGTCCACGGGCCACCTACATGTGGCCGCCCATTCTCTTCCATTCATTTTTTGGATGAGGATTATGTGAAACTGTCCAACCAATTTTTACAAAACTTGGTGGAGGCATGTAGCATGGTCCAACTTAGAAGCCATTACATTTTGGAGTGGATCCAATTAACGGGACGGGTCCATGGGCCGGAAGGATTCAATTGCTCTGGCCACCAGGGGGCAGGTTTCTGATGCCCCAATATCCAGATTTGTTCGAAATATATTTGTCAAGACATCTGACAAATGTGGTGCTTTTATCACAAAATTGAACGATTCTAGAAAAATATTGAGCTATGCCGCCCCACTATTAACAAAGTCAGCTTATATACTACATCACTTTAGAAACACTGATATGATACATATGAAACATGCAAATGTATCTTATTTGTGGTTTTAAGAAAATGTACAATGCCAACATTTTCTTCAGGCAACTGTACCAGACATAATTAAAAAAAAAGGTGGAAGGTATACTATGCAGGATATCTGGTTACTATTTGTAAACACACCCACCCCCAAAAGTGAAAGTGAAAGCCAACCACAGATTCACTCATGTTTGGTGTTTGCCTCACTGCATTTACATTATTTTGGTGCTGCCTACAGTCTGGCACCTGGTCAATACCTTTTTTAAGGCCTGACCTCACCTGAGGGCTGTGGGGGTACATGCCCATAAACGTCCCAAACACAAAAATAAGAAGAAAATAAGAAAATCCAGGCAGAGGACAGACTCTCTGCAGACAAAATACACAACCACACACTGGGAGTGAGTCAGAAGTGATGATTGAGAGGAATTACTTCTGTATGAGTCTATACATTGTTTTTTTTTTTTTTAGAAAAATCCTGCATGGTTTATCTTTAAAAACAGAAATGTAGTGCTGACAGTTGTGCTATTATAATGCATAAAGTTGTCAGATTGTGGGCTGGGTAGTTGATTAATGCATATGTTTGCATTAAAGCATGTAAACATGTTGGCAGAAACCATTTTTTATGCCATGCTACAATGTTTTGGAAATTTGAATGTATTTTTCCACTATTCCAGACAGCCATTGACTTGAAACTTGCTTGAGTTGTGTACTCCATCACAGTGAACTAAAAGTCTGCATACATTTTTGATTAAGGTATCATACTGTCAAAAGGTAATGCAGTGCAGGCTTCAGTCAGTCTGTAAACTGCATTACTTACCACACTTGATGTTTTCCATGACGTATTTAAAGAGACATTTCAAGAGTCTTCTAACTGATTATCATACCAAATGGAAATCACAACCCTGTCTCACTCCAAAGTCATCAAATAGTGGTGCTTGGTCAGTGAGTTCCAGTGTCAGACACCAACAAAAAAAGCGGTCATTTCAAGACAGTATAAGGCAGCTACCTACTTAAGGCAGTAGAAGGCACTGTTGTGCTGTCTATTTTATAAAAAAATTTAGCTTTTTGCACTTTTTGTCCCTGGCATGACGCAGTAGCTTTAAGATTTGCTTTTGTTTTTGGGACGCCATGTTGAGTGTGTTAATGGTCTCTCGTGCTGTACTTTTGAGGATGAGATGCCAGCAGCAGGGATTGCTGGGTTTGCTTTGAAGAATAAAACTGCGGTCCAAGTTGACCACAATCCAGAACCCTGCTTTTGGTGCTGAGTGAAAAAAAAAGTCCAAAAAAGTTCATCACTTAAAAATTATGGCAAAGGTAGTTTCTTGCAACCCTAGAATTAAGATAAAAATATTCACAAATGAAAAAACACTTCTGGTTGCTGATAAGTAGTGTTTAACTTTTGATTTAACACTAAAAATTTTAATCTTCGGCACGCACTGCAGCACAAGCAGACAGATGCGCAACTCAGAGCAGCATGTGTCACTGACACCAGAAAATGTCACCATCAGCATATTATTTTATATCAATAAAATCTATTTTATCATTATTTTGAGTCACATTGTTGAAAGAATTTAGTCGTTCAAGCAGGATAATAGGTCTCCATTCATTGCACGTCAGGCTTTCTATATCCTTGTCGGAGATGGGGTTAGTGTTGCTTTCAAGGTCCCCCCAAAAAAGGGAGAAAAAAAAGGCAGAATATTCTTTTTTTTTTTTTCACAATCGAATCCATGCCATCAAACGAAGCTTCAAAGCTTCAAATTTTTTGGGTCAGCCCTAAAAAACACAATGCAGAGCTCAAGGAGAGGTGCAGAGGGAGTCTGGCGACAGGCGCGCGGAGGCGGCATGTTACATCAGCATGATATGCAGCCGGTCTATGTTATTGTTCAACAGGACCAGGTGGCATCAGGGGGAAAGGTGGCAGGACAATGTTGGGATTTACAGGACCACAGATGATTTATCATTTGGTAAAATCATCACTGATTACAAGGCTTTTTCCTCTGCATGCTCTCTGTCTCCAAACAAAGAGAGCTAAGTGACACCCATCTCCACAGGAGGTCACACCTCACACCTCAGTGAGACTCAAGTCCCAAAACTTGATTGGACAAGACCTTTTACAGTGACATGTGACACTGTGATGTCACAGGCATCTGTACCAGATCTGCTCCCTTCCACAGAACTCTTCTCTGCTCCAACCATGGAGCAGTGCTCTTTTTACTCCAGCTGCTTCAGCAGCTAACACCTCTTCCCATTTGGGCCTGGACAGCAGAGGCCCGAACCCCTGCTCCATAGCCCAAACCACTAAAGGGAGGGCAACTGATCACAGACTCTCTGGCAAACACAAGGTTTGCAAACCAGTTTTCCAGCAACAAGGAACTAAGTGAGTTAGCACCCAGCGTCTAACTCTGCAAGGACCCTGAGCGACCAGCTTCCTCTAATCAGAACCTTTGGAACAAAGGACCCAACAAAGACTGCACCTGGAACCACCTTCCCAGCCTTCTTCTGCTGGCTAACAAAGCAGCACCAAGTGACTCTTTCCTCCATCCATTCAAGGATCGGTAATGTAACAACTGGGCATAGCTTATCACAGCAAGACTGTTTAACTTGTTGTGCGTGATTTGATGCTGTTTACTGAGTTATTGTTGTGATAGATTGCAGTTAGGTCATTGATTAGTTGGCTTCGCCAAAGCTAAGTGTTTAGTTTGCTAATACTGTTCACAAACAGATTCTTGCATGCAACTAAACGATCTCTGCACTAATCAACACACGTCACATTGACATAGACCCATTAACAAATAGGCTTTCAACAGAGCTACACCCAAACAGGCATCTCAAAGTTCCCTCTTCTTTTCCTTTGTCTTTGTCCTGACCACACGGTCAGACGAACACCTCCCCCTTTGGAGCCAGCCTTGATTCGGCCATTTTGGTAGTTCTCTGTTGTCAGCCATTTTGTTTTGTCTTTCTCTTTTCTTTCTCTTTCTCACACTCACACACACACACACACACACACATATACACACCAAGCTTGTATATAGTTAGTTAGAATTTGTGTGTTTTGGTTTGCTTTGCTAGTTTGTGAATAAATATAATTCTTTGGAATCATACCTGCTGTCTGTTTAATGTTGCACAAGAGTGAATGAATAGTCAACCTCTGCTGCGTCAAGAACTCCGAAATCCTTCAGGCGTTACTGTTAATTTTGGTTGTTGTCATTAATTTAATTATTAATAAAACTCCAAATTAATAGTTTAGCGTATTTTATGAGACTGATAATTTTAACTGGCTATCATTTTTCCCTTTACGGGAATGGTGCCCCACGAGGTGATTTAATGTTAAGTCACATTATTTAACATAATTATTAATTATTCATAATAATTATCAATTATTTCCGATAGCCAGTTTAACCCCAACATATTTGGTACCTCTGTGTGAAGCCTAGTGTGTTGACCCCAACATATTTGGTGCCATCGTGTGAGGTAAATATATGTTGATTCCCAACATATTTGGTGCCACCGTGTGAGGTAAATATATGTTGATTCCCAACAACAACAACGAAAGTTAAGGAGGTGGAAGCTCGACTAGGGTGATGGATGAGTTCAACAACCATCAACTTTCACCCAGGAGGCTGGTTTTTGCTATCCATAAGATTGTCAAGCTAAACCCTGTTCTTTTTCCTAAACCAAACCACTTGCGGTGTTGTAGCGATGTAGTGCATTTATTTTGAAAGAAACTATGCAAACTGTACATTTCCTGTGAAAAAGGAGAGGAAGTGTATTTTATATACACCTTACTAGAAAAGTGTTATAATGCCTCAACATCAGCAGAACAATGTTGATGACAGGTTTCTTCAGCCACACACAAACAGTGATGATCTCAGCCATGACACATGTAAGGCATTTTACCAGACAAAGTTGGTGATGCACAAGCAGCTCAACTAGAATTAGAAACGAGAGAGCAAAGTGCATCTGATTTATGGCACAATAGTAGGAAGATCAGACTCACAGCTTGCTCTGCAAAGAAGGTTCCTGTGCATGCAGCCACGAACTCTGACAAATTTATATGTGAGCACATTTATCTCTCCTTTTGTGGCAACTATGCAACTAACTATGGTAAAGAAAATGAAGTTAGAGCTTGCCAACAACTGAAGGAACAGGGCATGAATATTACTCACAAGGGCACTGTTATAAGTGTCCAAGAACCATGGCTCTCTGCTTGTCCTGATGGTGTCATTGACTCGTGTATGCTTCTAGAAATAAAATGCCCTATGCCAACCCAGCGCTCACTCACTGACCAGCCTACTCAGAAATGCAGTTATATCAAACAAATAGATGGAGAGCTGCAGCTTCAGAAAACCTGCAGCAGGGGATTTTACATGCAAGTACAGCTAACAATGTTTTGCATAGGTCTCAAGTCTGCAACACTCCTGATCCGGAAACCCAATAAGCATGTTTCCTTTGCAGTGTAGTATGATGAGGCGTTTGTGAGGGAGCTAGTGAGGCACCTGAGAGGTTTTTACTTCTCCCGTATGCTACCTCAGTTTGTAGAAGAGTATGCTGCAGTACGGTTTAAGCTAAGTGAAAGATACACCGAGATAATGGACAAGGTTTAGAGCACATCTGTATATCAGAATCAGAAATACTTTATTGATCCCCGAGGGGAAATTATTTATGTTACAGGTGCTCCTTGCAAGAGAGGAAAGATATGTGAAAATATAAGAAATTTAAGCAATAGTATTTACAAATATATAGTTCAATAAACAGGAATTATTAACAAACACACGTAAATATATATGTGTGTATATATATATATATATATATTTTGTAAGCTGAACAAGTTTATTTACACAAACAGAATATATATATATATACAGTCAGGGTGAAATGGGGTTATTGCACAAGTTACATTAGATTATTGCAGTGTGTGAAAAAGTCTCAGGGCCACCCAGAGGGAGGAGTTGTACAGTTTGATGACCACAGGCAGGAATGATTTCCTGTGGCGCTCAGTGGTACATCTTGGTGGTATGAGTCTTCCACTGAAAGTACTCTTGTGCCTGACCAGCACATGGTGGAGTGGGTGTGAGACATTGTCCAAGATAGTTCGTAGCTTAGACAGCATCCTCCTCTCTGACACCACCATCAGAGAGTCACACTCCGTTCCCACAATGTCACTGGCCTTGCGGATCAATTTGTTGAGTCTGTTGGTGTCCGCCACCCTCAGCCTGCTGCCCCAGCACACAACAGCATAGAGGATAGCACTGGCCACCACAGACTCATAGAAAATCTTGAGCATAGTCCGGCAGATGTTGAAGGACCTCAGTCGCCTCAGAAAATAGAGACGGCTCTGGCCCTTCCTGTTAGTGTTCTTAGCCCAGACCAGTTTATTGCCAATGTGTACCCCAAGGTACTTAAAATCCTCTACAATGTCCACACTGACCCCTTGGATGGAAACAGGGGTCACCAGTGTCTTGGTCCTCCTCAGATCCACAGCCAGTTCCTTTGTCTTTGCCACATTCAGCTGCAGATGGTTCTGCTCACACCATGTGACAAAGTTATCCACAACAGCCCTGTACTCATCCTCATCACCCTTGGTGATACATCCAACTTTAGCAGAGTCATCAGAAAACTTCTGAAGATGGCAGGTCTCAGTGCAATAGCTGAAGTCCGTGGTGTAGAGGGTGAAGAGGAAGGGAGAGAGGACAGTCCCCTGCGGGGCCCCGGTATTGCTGACCACTCTGTCTGACACACAGCGTTGCAAGCGCACATACTGTGGTCTGCCAGTCAAGTAGTCTACAATCCAGGACACCAGGGGGGCATCCACCTGCATTGCTGTCAGCTTGTCACCCAGTAGAGCTGGACGTATAGACAATATTCATTAGTATTAGTGACATTGACAAGATTCACTGTTTTAAATGATGGTGATGTAAGTTTTAAATGAAATTCAGAAATATTCACATTATGTACATATATAGATTTTAATATCATTACTGCTCCATTTTAACTGATGATCCTGTATAATGTTCTTGATAATCCTGCACTGCAAACAGGCTATACTCCACTCGTGTTGATCACATGCTAAATTAGTCTGCATCACGAATGAGATCCTCCCTTAAGGTGACAAGAGCAGCACATATTCTTAGAATCTTGTCTATTTTAGGAGTCATGGTAATCGAAACAACCTGTGATAGTATTTTGTGAATTTTTAAATTCACTCCGGATCGCTCTTTCGACATGCAGTCTTACATGTGCAATTCTCCTGGTGCCTGTCACCTGTTCGTCAGTTAGATGTCTACGTTTTCTGGAAAAGGAAGCAATCACCAATTTAACTTTTCTCTCAAACAGCAAGTCTTTTATGATGAAGCCTCTGTCTACCATGACCTCATCTCCAGGTACTAAGTAGTCCAATATTCCTGAATCCATGGTTATAAATTTGTCACTGCATCGCCCTCCATACGCTGCAGAAATGAACATGATTAGTCCACATGGGGCATATTCAGGTATTTCACTGTGTTATGTGAATAATAATGGCTGTATGACTCATGTCTTGAATCAGGGTTTCTGGGTTTTTGCAAAAAGCTCTCACTGCAGTCTAGAATACATGTTGTGTTAGGAAAGTTCTTAAATGCTGCAGGCATCGTTGCCTGAATAGTTTGTCTTGGAATCCATGGAATTAGAGGTTGCAAAATTTCCTCCAGTTTGTCGATCCAATATGAGATTATTTTGCTTGCCATGCTGTGTGATATATGAAACTGTCTGCTCAGATCACGTACTACACAGTTGGTGTTTAATTTCATAAGAGTCAAGAGAACTTGATCTTGCACATACAGTACAGGCCAAAAGTTTGGACACACCTTCTCATTCAATGCATTTTCTTTATTTTCATGACTATTTACATTGTAGATTCTCACTGAAGGCATCAAAACTATGAATGAACACATGTGGAGTTATGTACTTAACAAAAAAAGGTGAAATAACTGAAAACATGTTTTATATTCTAGTTTCTTCAAAATAGCCACCCTTTGCTCTGATTACTGCTTTGCACACTCTTGGAATTCTCTCGATGAGCTTCAAGAGGTAGTCTCCTGAAATGGTTTTCCAACAGTCTTGAAGGAGTTCCCAGAGGTGTTTAGCACTTGTTGGCCCCTTTGCCTTCACTCTGCGGTCCAGCTCACCCCAAACCATCTCGATTGGGTTCAGGTCCGGTGACTGTGGAGGCCAGGTCATCTGCCGCAGCACTCCATCACTCTCCTTCTTGGTCAAATAGCCCTTACACAGCCTGGAGGTGTGTTTGGGGTCATTGTCCTGTTGAAAAATAAATGATCGTCCAACTAAACGCAAACCGGATGGGATGGCATGTCGCTGCAGGATGCTGTGGTAGCCATGCTGGTTCAGTGTGCCTTCAATTTTGAATAAATCCCCAACAGTATCACCAGCAAAACACCCCCACACCATCACACCTCCTCCTCCATGCTTCACAGTGGGAACCAGGCATGTGGAATCCATCCGTTCACCTTTTCTGCGTCTCACAAAGACACGGCGGTTGGAACCAAAGATCTCAAATTTGGACTCATCAGACCAAAGCACAGATTTCCACTGGTCTAATGTCCATTCCTTGTGTTTCTTGGCCCAAACAAATCTCTTCTGCTTGTTGCCTCTCCTTAGCAGTGGTTTCCTAGCAGCTATTTGACCATGAAGGCCTGATTGGCGCAGTCTCCTCTTAACAGTTGTTCTAGAGATGGGTCTGCTGCTAGAACTCTGTGTGGCATTCATCTGGTCTCTGATCTGAGCTGCTGTTAACTTGCCATTTCTGAGGCTGGTGACTCGGATGAACTTATCCTCAGAAGCAGAGGTGACTCTTGGTCTTCCTTTCCTGGGTCGGTCCTCATGTGTGCCAGTTTCGTTGTAGCGCTTGATGGTTTTTGCGACTCCACTTGGGGACACATTTAAAGTTTTTGCAATTTTCCGGACTGACTGACCTTCATTTCTTAAAGTAATGATGGCCACTCGTTTTTCTTTAGTTAGCTGATTGGTTCTTGCCATAATATGAATTTTAACAGTTGTCCAATAGGGCTGTCGGCTGTGTATTAACCTGACTTCTGCACAACACAACTGATGGTCCCAACCCCATTGATAAAGCAAGAAATTCCACTAATTAACCCTGATAAGGCACACCTGTGAAGTGGAAACCATTTCAGGTGACTACCTCTTGAAGCTCATGGAGAGAATGCCAAGAGTGTGCAAAGCAGTAATCAGAGCAAAGGGTGGCTATTTTGAAGAAACTAGAATATAAAACATGTTTTCAGTTATTTCACCTTTTTTTGTTAAGTACATAACTCCACATGTGTTCATTCATAGTTTTGATGCCTTCAGTGAGAATCTACAATGTAAATAGTCATGAAAATAAAGAAAATGCATTGAATGAGAAGGTGTGTCCAAACTTTTGGCCTGTACTGTACATCGTAAAGGCATTACTAGCATGTCCTTCCAAGACTGACACAAGGGTGTTAAATATTTCTAGGTGTATAAGAATAAGAATAAGAATAACTTTATTCATCCCCAAGGGGAAATTCAATTATCTGTCAGCTCATTTATTATATGTCAAAGAATTATAAAGCCTGATGGCTGTTGGTATATAGGATCTTCTGTATCTCTCTGTCCTGCATCGAAGAGAGAGGAGCCGTCCACCAGTTTTTTTGGTCCATCAAGGTGTTGTGGAGTGGGTGATCTGGGTTGTTCATGATGGCCTCGAACATCTTCAGTGTGCATCTCTCCACCATCTCCTCCAGTGTGTCCAACCTGACTCCAATCACAGAGCCAGCTCTTTTGACTAGTTTGTCCAGTCGCCTTGCATCTTTGTGTCTGATGCTTCCTCCCCAGCAGACTGCAGCATAAAACAACACACTTGCCACCACAGACTGATAAAACATCTGCAGCATCTTACTACAGATGTCGAGAGATCTGAGCTTCCTCAAGAAAAAGAGGCATCTCTGCCCTTTTTTGTAGAGAGCGTCTGTGTTTAGGGACCAGTCCAACTTATTATCCAGGTGTACACCTAGATACCTATAGCTTGGCACCACCTCGATTTCCACCCCACAGGTATTCACTGGCTGAAGTGGGGGCTTGGACCTGTGGAAATCTATGATCATTTCCTTGGTCATTGAGGTGTTCAGGAGGAAACAGTTCTTGTGACTCCAGTCACTGAAGGCTTTTATCAGGTCCCCATATTCAGACTCCTGCCCATTCCTGATACACGCCACAATAGCAGTGTCGTCCGAGTATTTCTGGATGTGGCAGGACTCAGAGTTGTATTTGAAGTCCGCTGTGTACAGTGTGAACAGGAATGGAGCCAGGACAGTCCCTTGTGGAGCTCCCATGCTGCTCATTAATACCAGTGTAAAGCAAAGCATCTGCGTCATTTTGAACCATGAAGTAGCCAATCTCATCACACTGAGTCATCTTATCCTGCACATCTTTTCCACCGGCCTTCGGGCAATAATTGTGGTCCTGTTGTGTGGGGTCCTCCCACTGTGGATGGACTGAGAGCAGCTGTGCTTCAGGGGGAGATGCAGAACCTGAGAAGCTGGTCTGGTCTGAGACAGGCAAAGTGAAGTCCACTGAGTAGTCTGAGTCTAGATAGCTAAACTGATCACTCAAGTGTATGGCATGTGTTATCACTGTAAATACATGTTTATGCCCCTTATAATCATTGAAATAGCTAACACTAATCACCACCATGATAACATTATCTGCTAGAATAACAATTCCAACATATGATTTTTTTTTTTTTTTTGTTAAGATATTTTTTGGGGCTTTTTTAGCCTTTAATGTATAGGACAGACAAGTGTGAAGGGGGGAGAGAGAGAGGGGGGAGTGACATGCAGCAGAGGGCCACGGGCTGGAGTCTAACCCGGGCCGCTGCGGCAACAGCCTTGTACATGGGGCGCCTGCTCTGCCACTAAGCCACCGGCGCCCCAACATATGATTTTCTAAAACAGGGTAGTACATGACAGTTTGTTTAACATCAGCAAACTTACGGGGTCCATCTTCAACGCTAATGCTGCTGCAGGAATTAGCTGTTTGTTTTGAATGAAGTGGAAGGAGCAAACATACACTCAGCGGTCTCTCGGACTAACGACCGGTGGCACTGACGTCACATATCATGAAGTCCCTGGAGAGACTTGTCCTGGAGCAGCTCAGGCCTATGGTCAGCCCGCACCTGGATCCCCTCCAGTTTGCCTACCAGCCCCAGATTGGAGTTGAGGATGCCCTCATTTACCTGCTGAACTGTGTCTACGCCCACCTGTACAAGCCGGGGAGCACTGTGAGGGTCACGTTCTTTGACTTCTCCAGTGCTTTCAATACCATCAGGCCTGCTCTACTGGGTGACAAGCTGACGGCGATGCTGGTGGATCCCCCCCTTGTGTCCTGGATTGTGGATTACCTCACTGGCCGACCACAGTACGTGCGCTTACGGCACTGTGTGTCAGACACAGTGGTCAGCAATACCGGGGCCCCACAAAGTACTGTCCTCTCTCCTTTCCTCTTCACCCTTTACACCACGGACTTCAGCTACCAGACAGAGTCTTGTCATCTTCAGAAGTTTTCTGATGACTCTGCTATAGTTGGATGTATCAGCAAGGGCGAGGAGGCTGAATACAGGGCTGTGGTGAATAACTTTGTCTCATGGTGTGAGCTGAACCACCTGCAGCTCAACACAACAAAGACAAAAGAGCTGGTGGTGGATCTGAGGAGAACGAGGACACCAGTGACCCCAGTTTCCATCCTGGGGCATAATGTGGACATCGTAGAACACTACAAGTATCTGGGTGTGTTCATTGACAATAAACTGGACTGGACTAAGAACACTGAAGTCCTTTACAAGAGGGGACAGAGCCGCCTCTATTTTCTGAGGAGGCTCCGCTCCTTTAACATCTGCCGGACTATGCTGAGGATGTTTTATGAGTCTGTGGTGGTGTAGAAGCAAAAAAGTCAAGGTCCCGAGCCAGGCCAGTTAGCTCGCGACCTCGCTCTTTTCCTCTCAAACGGACTTTCTTTATCTTCCATTAGATATCAAAAACTCAGATGCTCAGAGGTCAAAAAAAATCACTGGAGACACGTAGAATCAGATGCAACTGAGTTTAATGTGCTCGCAGGCAACAAACACATCACAACCCAAATGAGCCAAGCTCCGGAGCAAGGCTGGAATTTCTTTGTTTGCGCTCGCTCTTTTATCGTAGAATTTCTGCTGAGTCATTTCTTTCCCTTAATCCTTCCCACTTGGCTCTGATCGTAACGATATCCCACCTCTGCTGAGTCACTTTTTCTCCACCATAATGGTGTCATACTTCTGCTGACTCAGCACTTTTTAGTCCTTCCCCCTCTAGGATCATTCTCAGGACAAGCTGTAATTCCCCTAATTTTCCACTAGTGTTTTCTGAACCCATTCTCATGCTATTTTTAGAAATGATTCACAGTGAGTCCTAGGTACTTCTCCACCACAATGCTTAAGTGCTCAATAAGTGTGTGTGTGTGTGTCATAAGAATACATGAAATATTAAACCAGTGTGTAATTTGTCAGTTGCACAGATTATATTGCTTCAACACATATCTTTTAAAGGTCAACTAAAAGGTACAGTATATGTCTTCAGTAAATCAGTACATTACACTACATTCCCCCCTTTGGGGCTCCATAGTCCCATATAATATCTTAAATCACAGCAAGGGGGAGAAAATATATATATCCCCCCTTTGGGACTTTATAGTCCCATACCATTAAGATTTAGATTGGCTATTATCACACACGAATCATTTTCCAGTGATCAACATCAGTAGAGCTGCACATAAGTCATACTTCATTGATTATCAGCAGTATCTGTCACACATTTTGTCATCCGTAGGTATCACACACAATTCATGATTATCACCTCGAATAATTCGTATGTATATAGAGTATAAGAGCTAGCCTAATAATGTCTTTGTTTTTCTTGTTGCATGATTAATCATAATGACATTCTTATACAGTGGTTGTGACTACAGTCGTTACTGGTATTTTCTTCAGTGAATACATGATAACTTCACATATACAGAGTACAGTAAGCAAGGTACATAGTTATCTTTGCTGTTAATACTGCCTAGTTACTGTCCGTCGGGCACATAGGCGGATGTACCAGTCATCCGCAGGCGCCGGTAGGACGCCACCTGATCCCCTCAGCATCTCAATCTTCTGTTGCAGCACGTGGTGGTTGACAGTTGCCGCTGTAGGTCATCCCTAGCCTGGGCTCAAATGGGGGCTGGTCCTCTGACATGGCTGGGCGCTCTTGGTAGGCCAACCCTGGATTCTGCTGCTTTGGATACAGGGATCTCCACATGCTGGCCATGCTCTGCACCAATCTGTGTGTTAGAAAGGACATTGTTTAGTTCAATTCACTTCCCTCCTTTTCCTCCTTATTGCCCCGTGGTATAGATAACCTATATATGTTAATCAGTTGATTGTTAGTATGGATTTGGTAACAGCAAGGTTTTTCCTGAATCTATTGCCAATTATTTGGTTATTTCTTACCCTGAATCGGCTCTCCCTCTCTCTTTCTATACAACCTCGTATTCCCCTTCCAGGTTCCCCTTCATTGGCTCATATAAGTTTATATTGTCAGCCATATTCTCACATATGTCCATATTGTCAATCATGGTTTCATATAAATCGTTGTTCAATCTTTTGGATGCATAGGATCTTACCCACGGTTTATGTAGTTTCCACAATTCGCCTTTCTCGGGGAGCTTTTCCTGCTGTTGTATCAGCATAATAAATTGTCCCGTGGCCGTTCTCATGGCCCTTCTTATCAGGATCTGTACTAGGGGAAGGACGCTGAGTCCAAATATTACTCCTATAGTCTGTAAGATTTTTCCAACAGAGAACTTTTCTAACCAATCAAGAATTGATGAGGTTTTTAGTGTTCCATTTGGAATGTTGTACTTGTTGGTCTCTGTCTACATACGTATGTAAACTTGAGTCAGGTTACCATCTTCACCTGTTTCTGAGCTGCTGCTTTCTTCTCCCTGCTCTCTTTCTGCCTCTGCTCTCTCTCCTCTCTCTGTTCTCTCTGCGCTTGGGCCCTCATCCTCAGCCCTGTGGCTACCAGGTGGCGACTGAGGATGGGGTGTTTTCCTCTGAGGTGCTCTCTGTCGACACCCTCTCTGGGTTGTTAGCTCTGCAGCAGTGGTTAAGATGGAACCAAATGTCCTTACCTTCAACTTTCAAGGCAGTTGGTGTAGCTAATATGACCTTGTATGGACCTTCTCTGCGTGGCTGGTCCCACTTCCTTTTGAACACCTTGACGTACACCCGTTGAAGGTCTTCTGGGATTTCGACCCTTCTGTCCTCTGTGGTGCCTTTCACCTGCTGGGAGATAGCCCTATGGATACGGGTTAGACTTCGTAAATAGTCAAACATTTCGCCTTGTAATTGTTCCAGGGACGGTCCCTCATGGGGACCTCTTAAGTATGGTAGTGGCATGGGTGAACCCGTAAGCATTTCATGCGGTGTTAGATGCGTGATTCTGCTAGCTTGTGAGCGCATTGACATTAGTGCAAGCGGTAAAGCATCCACCCAATTAAGCTTATTTCCACTATCTACTACTATTTTTGCTATTTTGGTTTTTAAAATACCATTTGCTCTTTCTACAGCTCCCTGTGATTGGGGATTGTAAACGCAGCCAAATTTTTGTTTGATCCCTAATTGTTTCAGTGTCTCTTGTATGACGTTAGACACAAAATGGCTACCATTGTCTAATGATATTGTATCTTTTTACCCATAGACGTTTTTCGGCCTCAGTAACTCTGTTTTGAGCTGCTATGAGGGAGGGCATGGTTGTGAGGGATTCACAGTCTTGTATGGTTAGTAAGGGTGTCATTACTGCCCCTATTGCTGCCTGTTCATCTGCAAAGTTATTGCCTTTGGCTATCAATGTATCAGTGTTTTGGTGGGCTGGACATTTTAATTACTGCTAGAGCTGTGGGAAGGAACATGGCTTCTATCAGGTCGAGGATGGCAGCTCCATGTGTTACAGGAGTGCCGTCAGCTCTGCGAATCCTCTTTGTTTCCATATGTTAGCATGGACGTGTCACACACCATAGGTGTGTGCTGAGTCTGTGTATACATTTAGTGATTGTCCCTCTGCCAATTTACATGCTGCTGTTAAAGCTTTTATCTCTGCAAGTTGGGCTGAGCATGGCTGAGCAAGTTTATGTGATTGTAGTGTCTCAAAGGTGTGGTCATTGTTGTGAAGTTGAACAATCCCGTAGCCTGCATGGCTACCAGTGGTGTCATGAAAACATGAGCCATCTACAAACAATGTGAGATCAGCTGGGATTGGTTGATTGTGCAAATCTTCTGTAGTACGCATAAATGTCTCTGTGTCATGAATGCAATCATGTGGCTTACCATCTGTTGGCAGCACCAGTTTAGTGGCGGGGTTGATGGTGGAACAGCATTGAATGTTAAATTCAGGGGCTGATAGGATTACCTCATAGCCCGTACGCCTGGCCTGTGGGCATGTCTTGCATCAGGACGGCACATGCAAAGCCTGATCTTTCTGCTACCTAGAGATGAAAAGGTTTAGCATAGTTAGGAGTCCCTAACGCTGGAGCTGACTGCATGTCTATTTTTTAGATTTGGAACGCACCCTCAGCTTCCTCTGTCCATGTCAATTGTGCTGTGTTGTTTGTCTGTCCTACTGCTCTTAGTAAAGCTCTGAGTGGAGCAGTTTTTATAGCATAGTCACAAATCCATGGCCGACTGTATCCTGTCATGCCGAGAAAAGACAGCATTTGGCCCACCGCCTGCGGTTGAGGTGCCTCACTTACTACCTCTATTTGAGATGGGGCAATGCACTTTTTATCCCCACTCGACTGTCTGCCCAAGTACTCTACAGACTGCTGGCAGAACTGCAATTTGTTTTTACGGACCTTTGTGTCCCCCCCCTTTGCTAATGCTGTGAGCACTGCAATGGAATCTTTTTGACATTGTTCTTTTGAAAAGCTACGGACAAGCAAATCATATGCATGTTGTAATACAGTGCTTGGCACGTTCAAATTAGCTAGGTCATATTGCTGACCTTCATAAGTGAATGCAAACAATTATTGAGGGTCTGGGTGTAGCGGTACACTGAAAAAGGCTGAACACAAATCGATAACTGTGTACCACTGTGTGTCGGATGGTATGTTTGAAAGCAATGTGTGTGAATCTGGCACATGTGGCGTCTCTGTTTCCACCACTGCATTAGCTGCTCTTCTGAGGAATTTGGTTTCTTGATTGGAAAAATGGGCGTGTTGCAGGGACTTCTAGTTTTGACCAGAACTCCGGCTTTTACCAAGCCTTCAATTGTGTGTTGGATACCGTCAATGGCATGCCGCTACAGAGGATACTGCCTCTGGTATGGTAGGCTAGCATGTGGTTTTAGTGTGATATGAATAGGTTGCGCTGATTTTATCAAGCCTACGTCTGTTTTATGTGCTGTCCATAGCTGTGGTGGAACTGTGCGTGTTCTTCTGTGACTGCCATCTGTGTGGGAGTAGTACCATCTACAAGTACCTTATCTGTGACTGCTTTATCACCTGTCTTAGTTGAGATTCTAATGTATTGTTTGTCATCTGAAATGTGGATGTATTTGTTCTTGTTGGGTAACCACTCTCGCACCTGCAGTGCACATCCGACCATTAGACCCAAATGATGAGACTCATAACCTTCTGCTATCATCAGCGTAACGTGTGGTGCAGAATTTGGCACCTGAAACCATCCTGCTAATTCTTGTGGGAGGCGGACGGCTGCCGCCACACCTTGAGGTGCTGAATACATGTCTTCACTAATGATCAGGCATGTTTTTTTTTGTTTTTTTTGTTTTTTTTGTTAGCACTGTGTTCCTGCATTCTTGACAATCTACATGAGTCTGGTCTGCATCATACACGAGTGTGCAATGCAGTGGCAGAGTGGGACTATGTGCTGTGTCCAGACAGACATGGACCCATGGTTCCCACTGAGTCCATGTCCGTTTAAGGTGCGGCTCTTCTGGTGTCAGTTGGAGGCAGTAGCCCAACGCCTATTGTGTCTCTGTGGCGTTCACGGGGCAGCTGTGGCATCATGCTTTGTGGAGGTTCCTCAGGGAAATCTAAATATAGTCCATCTTGAGCACACATGTTCTTAGCTTTGAGAGGGCACAATATATCTCTGCCTAGAAGATTCACTGGCGTATGAGCTGAGTAGAGTAGGAGTGCAAATATGACTTTTCCTGCAATAAGCATTGGAACGGGCTCTGTCAATGGTATGACTTGTGATTTCAAAGAGAAGCCTATGGTCTTGATGGATGACTTAGAGAGGGGGAGTTCAGAGCCCTCTTTTCCTCGGCATGAATAGGCAGCCCCTGTGTCCACCATAAAAGGATATGCTTGTTCGTGGGTGACAACAGGTACAGTTGGTTCGTCGTGTGGCTGTAATGAAATGACTGGTGACATTACTTCCCCCTCAGGCTTCTCCGGGCAACCCTACCATGGGCACCCTGTCTCGTTTTCTGCAAATTTTCTGCTGGACCTTCCCATGGGTTGACCGAACAGTCTTTGTGTCGGTGGCCGGGCTGGTAACAACCCCAGCATAGCTGGTTAGATGCTGCAGGATTCACTCCTGGAAATCCTGTGTTCATTTCCTGGGAGCCTGATTGCTGATAGGGTGCGGCTCGCTGATAGGTTTGCTGTTGCGGTGGCTGGGGTCTTGGAGGAAAGCTCAGTCCCCCTCTCCATCCTCCTCGGCCTGCCGGTCCTCCCCTAGGTCCAACTCGACCCCGCCACCTCGGGGGCCTCTGGAGTGGTAATGAGTGGCACTGGATTGTCAGTGTTCTGCGTGTGGGGAGCGTCTTCTTTCATCTGCTCTCGGCCTTCGTATCTCTGGCCAAGGTCACTGTGAACCTTCCCTCCACTTGGCCTTCCATTGTTGCTGCTGCTCTTGCCTCCCCCACCGAGCGCAGTGGGTATTGTCCCGTCTCTGATGGTGATGTGTCTTGTGGGTATGGTGGTGGTGATGCTGGTAGGGGTGGGGCTATGGGTCTCACATCCATCAGTGCCCGTGGGTCCTGTGGATGCCTGCTGCACTCCCTTGGCTCGGTTAAATCTAGGCTCAAAACATATCTCTTCTCAAAAACATTTGTATTCTTCTGACATGATATTTTAATCTCCTACTCTGTGCTTATTTGTGCCTTGATTTATGTATTTATATATGTTGCTGCTATGGCTTTGGTTTTTTTGTTATTGTGTTTCCTCTGTATTTTTCCTTTTTTAATTTTTTATATGTTCAGCACTTTGGTCAATGTGAGTTGTTTTTTATGTGCTTTATAAATAAAGTTGACTTGACTTGACTTAACTTGACTTGACTACTTGCAACATTCGCTTCCTACCCCCTGCTTATCTAAACCACCCTAATACCTCCCTTTCCTTAACCCTATTGTTCTTTTTTTTATAACTCACCTTAGTGTCTTTTGCCTCAATGTATTTAGTTCTGTATCCACCTCGTCGCAACATGCCAGGTTGAAGGTTCCATCCTTAGGCCAACAATTTTTTATTTTTTTTTTTTCAGATTTTTGAGTTATTTATTTATTTATTTATTTATTTTATTTATTTATTTATTTTTGTTTTTCCTGATGTTCTTTTTGTGCCATTTAGACACACAGCGCTGGATTCAGTTTCTCCTACCTGGATGTTATGTCATCACTATCTCTATGGGTGTCAGACCCTTTTTTCCATCTTTCCTTGAAGCCTTGTTTCACTGTGCCAGCTCTTGGAATTTCTTGTTTCTCGTCTGTTTCTTTTGTGCTTATCAGTGCTAATAATGTCCTCTACTGTAACGGTAGTTTCTTTTTTTTTTATTGTTATTATTATTATTATTATTATTATTATTATTTCTTTTTCAGAGATTATATTCTAATTTATGTGACCTGTCTCCTAGGGGGGGCTTTGGTTAAACAGCCAAATGTTCATGTCTCCCAAATCAACTTTTCTGGGCACAACAACAATCCGCAGCCATGGATTATGTGTCTCTCCTTCGTGACCTCGTATTCTTATCTGGTGTAGAGGGAGTGAAGCTACTGGCGCGTCCTTATGATTATCACACAAATTCTGCAGCAGCGGATTTAATGAGTAAGGAACCCACAGTCTGCGCAAAATCACTTCCCACGGGACACCTGGAAATAACTCTTTTACTCTCTTCAAGTTAACAAATTTGGTGACCTGCCAAAGTTTTTGTTTGATCTCCTGCTCGTCTTGCCAATGTTCTACCCCTTTACTGTCAAAGTATGTTCTTCTCCAGCCAAAAATGCGTTCTTATGCCCCTGAATTCTACTGGACCCTCAGTGACGCAATGACTCTCTGTTATAATCTCATCTCCCCCTTCATTTCCCTCTTCCATCTATTTCAGGTGTTCTGATGTGAGTTATGTATAACCTCACCTCTTAACCTGTCACTGGTGAAATTTATGTGTTTGCCTTATTACTCTCCCTATTTGTGTTATCTCTGGTCCACAATGTTGTACCAGTGAAGTCAGCCTAATTTGATCTCCCAATGTTGCAGCAGCGAGGCCTTATCAGACAGCCTAATGTGATCTCACAATGTTGCAGCAGCGAGCCTGTGTACTTGATTTATTTAACAGCTTAGTTTGATTCTCTCTATCTGCTCACCCCCTTCGCTGTCTATGTAGCTTCTTTCCAACCCAAAATGTGTTTTTTATGCCTCTAGTGTCCACTGAACCATCAGTCATGCAATATTCTTCGGCCCAAATTTCATTACTACTGCTGTCACCCTCTTCCATCCAACTCTTAACAGCTTGATCTCAACTTCTTTTTCTTTATTTTATTACTTATTGTATTTATTATAAAACTATACATATAAACTAAAACTACTTATCATTTATAATTTATTTATAATTTTATTGCTTATTCTATTCATTTATGAGACTATACTTATCACTTATTTTATTTATCTATAAAATTAAATTAAAATAACAGATATTTCTTTTTTATTCTCCCCTTAACAGCCAACCAGTTTGTATGGAGTTCACCCGAGCAACTGGTTCAATCAGTGAAACATGTGGACTTTTTGTTGGCACCGTTAGGTTTCCAGTCCCCAGACAATTTGTTGGCACCGTTAGGTTACCCTTGTCTGGTTTTGTTTCACTGAGACACTGTTAATAACTACCTCATGTAACAAAACTTTGAAACAAATCACATAAAACAAACACACAGATACCAGATTATGATAAAACATTCAGGCCCCAAAATGTCTTTTTTCTTTGTAATGACCTTTAACCCAATAGAGGTCAGAACCAAACTATCAAATTTTAACAAAGCTTTGTTTTTTGTATAAGCCCACTTCTATTGGCTGTGTTCCTCACTCTATGCTGGCTGCATTCCTCACCCCCTCCCTTTGTACTCTCTGTTAAGTCAGTCTCCCAATGATTTGTCAGTCTTTTTACAGTTACATTTTTTTTAACACTTTACTGTATTTACAACACTTTATACAACGCTTCGTGCATTACTCTAAATAGATTATACTGTGTTTACTACAACTTACTTCTAAATATACTACAATGTATGTACAGCAACTTTATAGCTTACAGTTAGGTTTTTACAATTTTTACACTTTGATCGATCTGTTAACTGTTTTGACTTGTTTTTTGTCTTTTTTACTTTTCCTTTATCTCTTTGGTTGCAACATTTTAAGCGTTTTGCCCGTTCAGTCCCGTTCTGTCTACGGTGACTCCCCCTCCTTCTTGGCTGGGAGGTCACTTTCCTCAAAACGGCGGTATCCACAGAAGCTTTTTAGGCCTTTCATTCTTACAGCAAACCACCTATGCAGTCCTGATGTCTCCCCTAGACACACCCTCCTTTTATAGGCTTAAAGGTGTACTAGGCAAGCCAACAGCGGTATCCGCGGATTTGCTCAGCATTCCGTCCGCGCAAACCTGCCAGCTGGCTTCAACACCCCCGCCTCTACAGGCTAAAGGGAGTGCTGGCGAGTTTCGGCAGTGGTAACCACGTATATGCTTTTGAGTATCTCTGACTCTTTTCTTCTCTTATTGTGCACTCTTGTCTCTTTAAATACTTTAAATACTCTTACTACCTTCCTCACTACATTTGTTACCATACATTCAGCACACACACGTTCACTCTTTCCTTTGCCTGCTTGGTTTCTCTAGCTCACTCCCCACATTCCACACACACATACACACACTCACTCACTCCCTCCCACATTCACTCTCCATGTTTATCTCTCTAACTTACACACACACACACACACATACACACTGTGTTGCACTAGATTCAGTTGTCTCCAGCAATATATCAGCTATGTTCCAATGTTGTGTTATTAGTTAGTAATTTTTACATCACATTTTAGGTTCTTTAGGAGAGGAATTTGTCAAATACCTCCGACCTCAGACGCACCCGGTTTAGGCAGAAAAAAGGCTCTGCTTACCTTATCTGGTGGCCACCTGTACGTCTGATGTGCAGCCAAGCGCCCCCCGATCTCAGGATCCGACCTCCTCGTCCTCCTACGCTGGCTCGCCAAATAATGTAGAAGCAAAAAAGTCAAGGTCCCGAGCCGGGCCAGTTAGCTCGCGACCTCGCTCTTCCATTAGATATCAAAAACTCAGATACTCAGAGGTAAAAAAAAAATCACTGGAGACACGTAGAATCAGATGCAACTGAGTTTAATGTGCTCGCAGGCAACAAACACATCACAACCCAAATGAGCCAAGATCCGGAGCAAGGCTGGAATTTCTTTGTTTGCGCTCGCTCTTTTATCGTAGAATTTCTGCTGAGTCATTTCTTTCCCTTAATCCTTCCCACTTGGCTCTGATCGTAACGATATCCCACCTCTGCTGAGTCACTTTTTCTCCATCATAATGGTGTCATACTTCTGCTGACTCAGCACTTTTTAGTCCTTCCCCCTCTAGGATCATTCTCAGGACAAGCTGTAATTCCCCTAATTTTCCACTAGTGTTTTCTGAACCCATCCTCATGCTATTTTTAGAAATGATTCACAGTGAGTCCTAGGTACTTCTCCACCATAATGCTTAAGTGCTCAATAAGTGTGTGTGTGTGTCATAAGAATACATGAAATATTAAACCAGTGTGTAATTTGTCAGTTGCACAGATTATATTGCTTCAACACATATCTTTTTAAAGGTCAGCTAAAAGGTACAGTATATGTCTTCAGTAAATCAGTACATTACACTATAGTGGCCAGTGCTATTCTGTTTGTTGTGGTGTGCTGGGGCAGCAGACTGAGAGTAGCCGATGCCTACAGACTCAACAAGCTGATCAGAAAGGCCAGTGACGTTGTGGGGGTGGAGCTGGACCCTTTGACAGCAGTGTCAGACAGGAGGATGCTGTCGAAGGTGCGGGCGATACTTCAGCATGGCTCTCACCCTCTCCACAACGTTCTGGTCGAACAGAGGAGCACCTTCAGCCAGAGACTGATTGCTCCTAAATGCACCACTGAGCGCCACAGGAAGTCATTCTTACCTGTGGCCATTAAACTGTACAACTCCTCCCTCTGATGATCGGACTCATTTGGCTATTTATAAAACAAAACACACAATATAACTACTCATTCTTATTTCATTTATAACGCTACAACCATTTCATTGTATATTGTATATATTTCAGATTGTCTACTTTACTATTTTATTATTTATTTTATTTTATTGTCTACTTTAATATTTTATTTTATTTTATTTTAATGTCTACTTTAATATTTTATTTATTTTATTTTAATGTCTACTTTAATATTTTATTTTATTTATTTCATTGTCTATTTTAGTATCTTATTTATATCTTCATCTTTATCTCGTTTCCATTCATGTTGTATTTCTATTTCTACTTTGCACGGAGCATTGGAACAAAAACAATTTCCCCCCGGGGACTAATAAAGTATTCTGAATCTGAATCTAAATCTGAATCTTTTCGGAGGATATTTGAGTTTCAAAGCCGCAAGCCATGGTAGTTTCTGTTCCTCTTTCTTCGGCGTGGAATGCAGGCCATAATGCACAAGACATGGACATTTTTGTTGAAGGTGTTGATGCTCTACACAATGGGTTTCTTCAATTCCCTTATTGTGGCAACCAACAATGGCACACGTTGAACCTGAGCTCATTTTCAAAAAGAATTCATTAACTAGTTAATGCTAGCTATGTTTGTTGCTCTCATGGAGGTATTATTAAGGTTGCTCTCATGACGGCAGTCCGTCTTCCTGTTACAAGGCTCCCACCCAGATACAGAAAACTGGTTGGCGGAAGTATTCATCTGTCATGGCAGCACCCAATGGCTTCTGAAGAAACGGGTGGATACAATACTGACGTTTAATAACAAGGACCACTCGTCTGTTCAACAGTTTTTCCCCACAGCAATTAGATCCTAAATCAAAACAGGTGAACACTGAACCATTTCTACTGGCACATTAATTCATATTAATTAATTTCTTTAAGCCCCACAGTTTTAGCTTATTTATCATTGCTCTTATTTATTCAATCTGTTGCTTTTCTTTATATTTATATTGCACTGAAGCACATTTATTGATTGGTGGCATGTGTGAAACACTATTTCATTTTTATGTGGATTATAGAAATGACAAATAAAAAAAATCTGAATCTGTTATTCCATGCCTTTACTAATTCTTGTGTCAGCTGTGCGTACCTGTGCATCCAAATCGCTTTAAAATGAGAGCTCATGGTCATGTCAGATGTGTATGAATGAGTATAAATGAACTGTGTAAATTATTGTTGCGATGAGAGAAATAAAAGTCTGTAGCCTTTGATGTAAAACGCCATCAATGATCGTATCACAAATTAATCTGTGCAGATCACATGTTACCACAGTGAGCTCCACAGTACATGAGAATACTTCTGACTGTATGTGTATCCATCAGGCTGTAGGAAAGCATAAACAGCTCTCAGATCCACTTGATATCAGAAAAATAATGATATATGATAGAGACTGATGACAGGAACATTTTGTAAACAACTTACTGACATTTACAGTATTGTACACAAGCATTAACAGAGACACCTACATTGTCCAGTCCGTTGTCATCGCAGTTCAATGTAAAGATACATAAAATATGTAATAAATCTAGGGTTGTCAAAAGTATCGATACTCAAACGCTGTATCCGGATACAATACTAATTTACAAAAGTATCGATACTAACAGTGCACGCCACCTTAGCGCCTGTCAGGTGGCCAGACGCTGTGCAGGCAGCATCTGGCAGGCACAGAGCCCTCGCTGCAACCCGGCTTGTTGTCGTCGCTGTGCATGCATGCACACATTTCTGTTGCTGTAATATGGCCAGCGCAGCTGCAGGAGGATCAAAGCAGCCAGTTTTCACCAAAAATGAAAAAGGAAAAAGCGATCTTTGGAAATATTTAGTGAAGTGAACACAGCACGCTGCAGACGGCAGGTACAGCCCCTCCCCTCACTAGCAGCTGAGCAGCCGGTGTCGCCAGCATCAAACTAAAATATAACTTCTAACGTTAATGTGGGAGCTAAGCAGAAAACTTTATCAGTCATACCCATCTGTAACATTAATAGTTAGTTTAACAGGACAACACAATTATGTGTGTCTGAAAAGTTATAACTGTAAAGTCACAGATTGAAGCTGAAAAAATGTTTGGTTTCTCCCATAACCCCTGGTTCTCTGATCACATAGTGAGGTAGAAACAGGAGCATCCTGAGCCTAAACTACCAACTCTATTTGATCAGCAACGAAAATATGGTGCCAATTCACCAGAAGCACAGAAAATAAACAGGGCTGTAGATAAATACATTTGTATGGACAGATCTTGTTTCTGGTTGTTTATTTATTTTGGGGGGATTTTTTGTTGTTATCATTGATGTTACTGTTCTGATCTTTATTTAAAAAATGACATGCCTCTTAATTTTTTGCTGCTGTATCAAAAATGGTATTGAGTATTGAATATTTTCCTGGGTATCGATATCGAGTTTGAAATTTTAGTATCGTGACACCCCTAAATAAATCCCACAAAGTTTTAAATCAATCAATCAATCAATCAATTTTTTTCATAAAGCCCAATATCACAATTTGCCTCAGAGGGCTTTACAGCATACGACATCCCTCTGTCCTTTGGACTTTCAGCGGATAAGGAAAAACTCCCCCCAAAAAAACCTTGAATAGGAAAGAAAATGGTAGAAGCCTCAGGAAGAGCAAATGAAGAGGGATCCCTCTTCCAGGACTGAGTGACGTGCAATAGATGTTGTACAAAACAGATCAACATGATAAATTTACAGTGTTTAATTTAATCAACTGGTCGATAGATGTTTGCGTGGGGCTGTGGTTGTGATGCAGATCTCAGGACACTTACAGAGAGGACTATAATGACAAAGTATGTGTCAAAACCAAAACACGGCGAACATTAGCAAATCCTTTAGGCTACATAATGCTCTATGGCAGGGGTGTAGCCATCATTTCAGAAGTGAGGGGGGCAAATTGTTCAGAGGTCTACCGAGTGATTTATCATCCTCTCACATTCAATTGCACCTCTCCTTAGCGACAAAAGAACCACATAACCACAAACAGCCACAGTACAGCACCAGGGGACAGACTTTAGTTCTTCAAAATTATATACTATCAAAATCTCAAGTTTTAGCTGCCAAACTCTGGTTGAGTTGACACAGAATGACCCTTGAGCATCTACAGGGTAAGTAACCAGATAATTAAGTGCCAAATACCTGCCGGGTTTCTCCCTGTCCCTCTTCTATCTATTGCAATAATATAGATAATAAATGTGCAAAGCAAAATTTATAAATAGAATTAAGAATAGTAGTGGTGACATAGCTGTGAAAATTAATCACAAAGTCACATTTATGCTTTAGATATTTTCTGTCAGCCAGTTCTAATCTCTCCTCACCTGTGAAGACCCTGCATGATCATCCTTGCTGGCTTCTGGTCCACTTTCTCCTCCCTGACCCTCCTCTTTCTATTGTGGCAATAAAGACTAAAAAAATATGTGCAAAGCAATAGTGAGCATAAGTTCTGCACAGAAGTTAAGGAGGAATGGGTTTATTCCTGGCATGAAACTTGCTAGCAAGCGATTTAACATAGGTGACAATAACATTAGTATTCTTGTTAACTAGCTTAACTTGATATATTGGCATCTATTAATTAGTCATCATTTAGCTAATATTATCTACATGCAACAGCATTACTCAACTTACAGGGTTTGTTTGGAAGAAACTGTGCAAGGTTTTTTGCTTCTTGCTGGCTGGTTTGCTGAACATAGTCTGTGCAATTGATTCAGATCACAGCATGATAGCATGTGTATGCCGCCTGGTGCCGCCTACTCATGGTGCGTTTAAAGATGGCTCGGAAAAACACATTACCTCATGTTACAAACGAATTGAGCAGTTGTAACGGCTGTAAAAAGTGCGGGGGACAGAGGGCACAGATACAATGTTCCACGCGTACCCCATGTCTGCTATGCCCATGCTCTATGGTCAGTCTTATGTTTGTATGGTGTATAGTTGATCTGAAAACTTTACAAGTAGGCTAACGTTACATACAGCCATGAGTGAAGCACAGTCTGAGCTGGTTACACCCAGCTCAAACTCTGCTGTGGCAAATTGTGATGCGCTGAGATTAACTTGTGATTTAACATCTGTCTCAATTAAATCATAGACATTGAAGGCTACACATTGTTGTCTCTTTTCTCACAACAATATTCAACACATTTCACAAATACTAATTCATACAAATAAGACATGACTGTCAGCTCTTAGTGATGAGGATAACAGTTGGCCTGCTAGTACTATTCTATGCCCCCAATCGTTTTAGTTTAACCTACTACACTTGTACGCACTATTATCCTCATCGCAAAAAAAATGAGAGTCGCCCGTCATGTCTAATCTGCATAAATGAGGATTAATGAATTGTGTAGAATATCTTTGTGATGAGGGAGATAAAAGTGTGCAGCCTTCAATATGTACTGTGATCTAACTGAGACAGGTGTTGAACCACAAGTTAATCTGAGCGCATCACAATATGCCACAGCAGAGTTTGAGCTGGTTCATATCTGGTTCAGACTGTGTATAAAATATATGTATAAAGTTACATATAAAATTCTCAGATGAACTATACACCATACACACCATACACCACCATTAGTAAGTTAGCAAATATAAGACTGACCATGGAACATTATGTAGCCTAAAAAATTTGCTGACGATTGCCGTGTTTTGGTTTTTGAACAGTAATTGACACGTACTTCGTCATTATAGTCCCCGCAGTAAGTTTCTTGAGATCTGCATCACAACCACAGCCTCACACAAACATCTACCAACCATTTAATTACATATTTTATGTATCTTTACATTGAATTGCAATGACAACAGACTTGGTAATGTAGGTGTCTCTATTAATGCCTGTTTACAAAATGGTAAATGTCAGTAAGTCGTTTACAAAATGTTCCTGTCATCAGTTTCTATCATATATCATTATCAATCCAATATCAAATGGATCTAAGAACTGTACTACAGCCTGTAAGTTACACATATAGTCAGAGGTGTTCGCATGTATTGTGGAGCTTGCTGTGGTTACATGTGATCCGCTCAGATTAATTTGTGATACCATCATTGATCATCAAAGGCTACTGACTTTTATTTCTCTCATCACAACAATAAGTTACACAGTTCATTGATACTCATTCATACACATTTGACATGACTGTGAGCTCTCATTTTGAAGGTATTTGGATGCACCGGTGTGTAACGCCCACCAATGTAATAACTGTCCACAAATGTAATAAACCACACACGTAATAAAAATCTGCAGCATTTAATGTAATAAACCCACAAATGTAATAAATTTTCCACAATCGTAATAGCCGCTGCCTACTACAAACGTAACATGTGATTTTCCACAAATGTAATAACTATTACGTTTACAGGGATTTATTACGTTTGTGGGGAAGTGAAAATCTTTATTGTAATAACTTCTCACAGATGTAATAATACAATGAATAATGGTCATTGTGGTTGTTGTTTGTTTATTTGCCTGTTTGCCTATACACCTACTAATACTACTGACCGTGGGTGCAAAATCCAGCTGCTGACTCTCCGCTCCGCTATCACACAACGGATTCCCATTAGTCCGACCTCCCAAAAATCTGACCGCAGTAAAGTTACATTTCAGGGTGGACTAGGCAACTTCCCCCTTTCAGTGAACACAGAGCAGCAGTACCACTAAACAGCTGCAATGTCTCTATGCGCAGACTGTGAGGACAGTTGTGTTTATCTCATCGACAGGAAATCACATTGTCTGCTATATGTGACATACATGCCCTTATTTGGATAACACATCCTGGTATTCCCCACACACAGGAATATGTTTTAAGTAGGGGGGGCTGCCAACTGAATGAATGAATGAATGAGTGACATCATTGTATTTTTTTTCCTGCTGTATAGCACATCACAAATCGCCACTCACTAGGCTGCTGACTGGCTGCCATAAGCTACACACAAATAAAACATTATGAAGTTCTAACAAATGCAAATTTTATGACATTTTTTTCCATGAGGAGGCCAACAGTAGAATTCACCACATGACAAAAGCAGACAAGAACTACCTTAGTTTGAGCGCTGTCCTTGGTGCTGAAGATGTCCCCGAGCCTGTTACAGGCAGCGGTTATAACAAAATCACTTTAAGCACTGTCCTTGGTGCTGAAGATGCAAAAACAAACAAATGTCTATACTCCAAAACTCACTACCTCTGACATGACGAACCAAGACAGTGTACATAGATAAAAAAAAAATCAGCAGAAAAACAGAAGTCCTGCAAACCAACAGCAAGCGACAATCACCATGGCCAAATAACGTTGCATATCTGTAACTAGAAAAGCACTTGGAGAGTGCAGACCTCCGCCAAGCAGCTCGGATTTCCCGCCATTTTATTATTTTATTCACTTCGCTTCAACCGATCACCACCAAAAAAAAATTTTATCATCTGTTCCTTGTCCCATTATCAACCTTTCCTGAAAATTTAATCAAAATCCGTTCAGAACTTTTTGAGTTATTTTGCAGACAAACAGACCAACGCCTGCGCCTCCTTGGCGGAGGTAATAAAGAAATAAAAACAAGACAGCTGTTGGCAACTAACACTGTTGCTGCTGCAGCTACTATTAGGCTACTAGGCTACTGTTATCCAAACTAAATTAAAGGAAGCAAAGACTGTTTAACCTATAATTTCACATTATGTTGCCTTCTTTCCACAGCAAATAAATTATTTCCTTTTAACGAATGGCTCAGAGAAATGCTGTCAAGCAAAGTTTAATATTTTCACCACCATTTTAGTTATGAAATAGCCTCACAATGTGATATTCAAGGTGCAGGCACACACAAGCAGGATCTCACACACATAAAACGTGACTGGAATTAATAAACAAGCAGTAAATGCACAGTGGGGGTTATTTGTTTTCTGTATTGGCGTGACGTGCTGCGTTAATTGAGTGAATCGTCCGAGCCAGATGTGTGTTAATTTGAGTTTGATTTTATTTAATTACACTAAAGTTGTTGAGTTAAATTAACCATACGAGTCCTTTTCGTTTTTATACAATTTATTGCTGCATTTTGAAAGCAAAAAGAGTTACCTTTTTTTGGGGTTTCATGTTATATCAGGGGTTTCAGCTTGGCACTGTGAACCTGTGCCTCCCGTGACCTGTAAAAGTAGTGTTGTGACATAAGCCTCAGTTTCTGTTGTTGGCGAATTGTTACAAGCTGATGAATTCGCTGGTCAAGGCTAGGCAAAACATTAGTACAGGAGAGATGACAAGATTGTCTCTAACAAAATACTTTCTGTAGACGTGCTGCAAGAACGGATTAGTGCTTAATATACATCTGCAGCCAGAGCGCATTATGCTGTCAATTGGCTTTATGTGTGGGGAATACCAGGATGTGTTATCCAAATAAGGGCACGTATGTGACATATAGCAAATGGATGTGATTTCCTGTCGATGAGATAAATGCAGCTGTCCTCACAGTCCATGCAGGCGCAGTGAGGGAGAAATGCACAGACTGCTTCATGTTGGAAGTGCTGTGGTTGGACTAACGGGCGGTCGGACTACTGGGTATGAAATCCGACCGTCGGAATAATGGCATTAAAATGGTGGGATTAATGGGCGGTCAGCATTATGGGACTAAAACGATAAAACTCACCATAGACCTGCATGGTCGGATTAGCGGGTAGTCGGACCTATGGGAGGTTGCACTAATGCCTGGCCAGCAAATTTATAGGGGGGGCTGTGGCCACCCCTGGCCACCCCCTGGTGGCGCCATTGGCCGGCGGGGGATTCCGTTGTGTGATAGCGGAGCGGAGAGTCAGCAGCTGGATTTTGCACCCATGGTCAGTAGTATTAGTAGGTGTATAGGCAAACAAACAAACAACAACCACAACGACCATTATTCATTGTATTATTACATTTGTGGGAAGTTATTACAATAAAGATTTTCACTTCCCCACACATGTAATAAATCCCTGCAAACGTAATAGTTATTACATTTGTGGGAAATCGTGTGTTATGTTTGTAGTAGGCAGCGGCTATTACGTTTGTGGAAAATTTATTACATTTGTTGTTTTATTATATTAAATGCTGCAGATTTTTATTAGATTTGTGGTTTATTATGTTTGTGGACATTATTACATTGGCGAGCGTTACACACCGGTATGCGCAGGTGTAGGAAACGGGAATTATCAGAGGCACGAATAATGCCAGTATTGTATGTAAGGGATAATGTATAATGAGCCGGTGAATAGGACCTACTGGGAAAATAACTCCCGACAGGGGAATAGAATAGTTCTATTCCCCTGAAGGGAGTTGTTTTCCCAGTATTCACCGGCTCATTATACATTATCCTGCTTATTACACGGCTAATTATCAGTTAAATAAATAATTTGAGACAGAATATTGCTTAATTATATGATTTTTATTGATTTATAAATTAAACCATGTTCATGTCTTTCTTCTTCAATGCGATCAACCTCCTTGTCATCCACAATCTTGTGTCTCCTCTCTTTCCCGTGCGCCTCTGAGCATCCCTCTTCTCCTGCATTCTTCTCATCTTCAGCCAGTAACCATGACTCAAGATTTTCATGCTCACCAAATATGTTAAAAGTTATATCATGAAAATACTCCATCTTTGTATCTTGTAAATTATTATTTTGAAACAGTAACGGCTACGTTAGCCCGATAAAAAAGTAACTGTTGTCATGGCAGCGTCCCAACGCTGGGCTACATAGCAACGGTCATTACACAGTAATATCACACCTCTGAATGCCGCGACTGACCAATCAGAATACAGCATTTAATAGAGCCGTGTAATAAATATATATATATATATATATATATATACATTAAAGATATATTCAAGAGTGACTTGGCCAAGAGGGCAGCATAAAACATTGTTATAAGTTACAACAAGGCAAACAGACATGTACAACTGACATACAGTTGCTGCATAGTCATATATCATCCCTCTACTCACCACATAGCACCCTGACTGTCACCCCATATCACTGTGACCTATTAGCTCTAGGCCTTCAACATGTATCTGCACTATGGTAACAGTGTGCGGGTTGCGTGTGAGTGTGTTGGGTCAGAGAGAGAGAGACAGAGAGAGAAAGATGGGGAGAGAGAGAGAGAGAGAGAGAGAGAGAGAGAGATGGACTGTCCTTACCTCTCCACCTCTTGCTGCAGGAATGAGGGAACACCCTCCCATCGCTATCTGTGACCTGGCAGACTACGTAGAAAGACTTAAGGTCAATGACGGTCTGCGCTTCTCCCAGGAATATGAGGTAAGTTCCTGCTCTTTTACATGCTTGACTAATGTTTGACTGTTTTGTTGTTGTTGTTAATTTGTTATTTATAAACACTGGGTTTCTCAAACTTACAATTACTAGTTCTGTCAGTGTCAACTAGTAATAATGTAAATGTTTTGAATTAGATAAACTTTAGAAGTTGAAGTCAACAAATTCAGTTATATTGTCAAGACTTGTTAGACTTTATTTCTTTACATTAACATTGTCCCAGTTTTAGCCACAACAAAGTTTGTATTAGTAAAGTCTTTTTCTGTTTCACATTTCTCACTGCCGTTTCTCTTCTCATGCACTGAGCTGATCTGCCAATCAGAATGATTTAATTCCCTTAAAGGCTCCACTGTGCCAACATGTTGAATCCCTGGAAACAAAGTTGAGTAGCATCAACCAGGGCCAGCTATGCAGGACACACCGCACCAACAAGGGCTGCAGATGCTCACCAACGGCTCAACTTTGACCGAGGGCCGACCGCCAGCTTGGTGTGTCGGGGCCTTTAGAGAAGATTTTTGTTCTAAATGGTCAGTTTAGCTGTGAAGTTTCTAAAATTTTCTCCTTGGTGGAATTCTCCCAAGATCCCGCTAAAGGGGTTGGATCACAGAGGGTGTCAATTGAAGGTGCCCCGGAGTGTTAGGTGATTATGACCTTGTTAGAGTTGCCTTATAGGAGATGCAGGATCCAGCATTTTCTAAATTTGATCCATGTTAGAGATCAAAAATAAGCCTCTGCTGTTTTGATTCTGACTTTTTTGTAATGTGTCTCTTGTAAGTCAAACAACTTTGTGGAAATTGCTTCATGAAATGAGAAGAGATATGGTCTTAGATTCTGGATATTGTGACATTGTAAGTGTTGTCTTTTCCTGGTTTTAAAGGTTGCATTACTGTAAAGTGATGTAATTTTCTGAACTTACTAGACTGTTCTAGCTGTTCTATTGGTTGTCTTTAATGACTCAGTCATTTTCCACTTCAGTCATGAGCGTCGCAACCATTACTCTGGAGGGGGGACATGCCCCCCCCCCCCCCACTTTTAAAAATCATTCATTTGGACCCCCTACCCCCACATTTTCCTTGAAATGTGAAGCCGACCATAGGCTAATCATCTCTAAGCTATCACTCAGTGCTCTTTCCATTGCTTTGCTATGAAATCCATTCCACTTCCTCAACAAGAGAATGCCACTCCGTGTTTTCAATGTATTTTAGGCTACTCCTCACAGCTCACGTGCACACACTCACTCACTAGAGATCGAACAAACTAAAAACTCTCACACACCGCTCATGAGATGGGGTTTGATGGATTAAATTAAATCAGCCATGGACATTCAGAGTTTTTTTTTTTTTTTTACAGAGAAGAGGAAAGTAACAGGGGATTTATGGTTGTGTGTAGACCCTACACATGTTGCCTTCGCCATTGTGAGCATTTTTACCTCTGCGGTGGTGTGTCTGTGTCACTCTGAAGTTACACCTCCAAAACGCTAGTTGGCGGTGGAGGTTTTTGTTAAGTGCTGTAAAGTTTAGTTGATTCAAAACATGAATACACAAATATGGCTTAATAGAGACAATTTCAAACACAAGTATGCAAATTGGCTTTACTATAAATCGCAGCATTGACAAACATTGACTTTATCTGGACACATTTTCCCCACAAATACAATATGCTAATGTTATTAGCACAAGCCTATGGCATTTTACATTGTATAAATTAGCCTAGCAGCAAGCAATCTTTCCCTCTTCTCATTTAAAACCAGGGACAACAGCAGCATTTAACAAAGGCAGCGGCACACAATTTGGCTCCATTACAACTCGCAACATTCACCGACAAAACAACTGTCACACTAAACACGTTTTCCAAACAAATGCAACATGCTAACGTTATTAGCACCAGTCTATGGTATTTTACATTGTATAAATTAGCCTAGCTTCAGCTGTGAGTCCCAGATGTCCATCATGGATTTTTGTGTTGTAGACACATAATGCTATCTATCTATCTATCTATCTATCCACCTCTCTCTCTCTCTCTCTCTCTCTTTATCTTTGTGGATTTATTAACTCTTCCCCTTTGTCTCCCCACTGACAGAGATTTATGCAATATAGTATGCTTTCTCACCTCTGCTGCATACACAAGGTTGTTTAAAATAAAAAAATAATTCAGAATCAGAAATATACTGATAATACTTACATGCAATGGTTATTCCTGGCTCTGCAGCTGCCTCTAAATGTGTCATTGAACTGTTGTCATAGTCTCTTTCCTTTAATGAAACTTTACCATCCTTTAATAGAACTACACATGTGAGAATGCACCAGAATGCAGGAAATGGCATCAGTTTCTTTAAAAATTATTCTGGGGGAGGACCCACAGTCTTATTGTCCCCACCACATTTGGAAAGCTTCTGACACCCCTGATTTCAGTGATGATTATTTATCAAAAATCTCATTGTGCAAGTATCTAGTAAGCATCGACTTATTTGGGCAAAAAAAAATTAATATTTGATCTTCTTCACATAGACCCTAGTCTGGGGCCGTCAGTGGCTGTTTTGGTAAGGAACCGGAACCAGGGCGAGTGAAACAGGATCCGGAATTCGATGGATGTGCCTTTCCGTCAAAAGAAAAGCACCAAGCTAATAAAAATGCGGTGAAACTTTTTAATTTAAAGAATATAATTTACAAGAAAAGCCCCAAGCCATTAAGTTAATCGATTTTCTTACACCCCTCATCGCCCCAAATCGATGGTGCGCCAGAATTTAAACTTTTACTTTGGTGAACACTTTTACTTTGGTGAATTTGGTGAATTCCGGATCCGCTCTCTAGACCGGAACCAGAATCCAGACAAAATATAGAGTGAATAGAAACCAGGCTCTTCACTTTACGTGAAGAGCCTGGTGACACGAGGCTACATAGACCCTTTTAAGGATGTCATGACAACATAATTTTATTGGCTGGAGGCAAAACATGACTTGCCACCATGGGGCTGTGGGCTACATAGGAGCCTTAAAATGTCGTTGTGTTGTGTTATTGGGAGCCAAAATAGAAGGAGTCACGGCTTAAAACTCAAATTTTATAGCATACCACTGCCCGTCAAAAAGAATGAAGACAACTGTGGTTAAATGCAAAGACAAAAGGACTAGTGCTCAGGCACTCGGAATTAATGTTTACTAATGCATCCTATCCAGAGAGACTCCTATCATCTGCCTCCTTTGTCGGAAACAAGCTAACAGAACTTGCTAGCTAGCTTCCTAGCCAATGTCTGTGGAGAATTGTTTTGCCTCCAGCTAAGCCCTGCCCACCAGAAAACATTGTACTCTTTATTAAATGTAAAAGGGTCTATAGCCCAGCCCTTAGTCATTCAGTACAGTACATTTACAGTACAGATGTGTTCACTGTTAATGCACCCCAGGAGGAACAGGGCATATGAATTATGAAAAGACAACTGAATCAACTTTGCTACCTTTGCTGGTTGTTGTTTTTTTTAATTCTTATTATTATTTTTCTAAGGGCGGCACAGTGGTGTGGTGGTTAGCACTGTCGCCTCACAGCAAGAGGGTTGCCGGTTCGATCCCGATATTTGATAACTCTAAATTGTTCGTAGGTGTGAATGTGAGCGTGGATGGTTGTCTGTCTCTATATGTCAGCCCTGCGATAGTCTGGCGACCTGTCCAGGGTGTACCCTGCCTCTCGCCCAATGTCAGCTGGGATAGGCTCCAGCCCCCCCGCGACCCTCGAGAGGATGAAGCGGTTAGAAGATGGATGGATGGAGTATCACACAGGCCTGGAAAGCAGCATATAAATGCAGATGCCCTCAGTAGGCTTCCCTTGCCAGAAACAGTCCCTGCTGAGGAAGAGGAGGATCTGGTGTTTATGCTGGATGGAATGGATGATTCACCAGTGACCACAGAACAAGTGAGACATTGGACAGCTAAAGATGTGACACTGTCACGTGTGTATGGCTATGTGCTACAAGGATGGCCTTCTTCAGTGGAGCCTGAATTCATGCCTTACTTCACTCGACACGTATAGCTCAGTGTGTGAGATAGATGTGTTCTGTGGGGTGCTCGAGTCATTATTCCTCAGCAAGGATGAAAAAAACTGTTATAGTTGCTGCATCAGTCCCACCCAGGGATGTCTAGAATGAAAGGACTGGCCCGGTCATATGTCTGGTGGCCCCAGATGGATCAGGATGTAGAGAGGGAAGTACACCAGTGTGATACATGTCAACAGAATGCCATGTCTCCCTCTACAGCACCCTTACATCCCTGGGAATGGCCAGAGAAGCCCTGGACTCAACTCCATGTGGATTATGCTGGTCCATTTTTGGGCAAGATGTTTCTGGTGCTGGCTGATTCCCATTCTAAATGGATGGATGTTTATCCGGGGAATACAGCAACCACTCATGGAACCTTTGAAAAGCTCAGACAAAGTTTCAGTGTCCATGGACTGCCACAGATGTTGGTGAGTGATAATGCTACCTGCTTTACTAGTGCTGAGTTTGCTGATTTCATGTCTAAAAATGGGATAAAGTGTATAACTTCAGCCCCTTTTCATCCTTTGTTGAACGGATTGGCTGAAAGAGCAGTTCGGACCTTTAAGGAGGGGATGAAGAGGATGCCAGTAGGAAATGAGCGCATGGAAGCAAAAGTGTCTCGATTCCTGTTTAGTTACAGAATCACTCAGCCACAGGCTTGTCCCCGGCTGAAATGCTTATGTCACGGAGGCCAAGGTCTACCTTTGACCTGTTACTCCCAGACTTGAAGCCTAAGGTGGAAAAGAAACAGTGGAAACAAAAAGTTAATAATGATACACACACCAAGCTCAGGAGTTTTTCACCCGGGAATCTAGTTTTTACAAAAAAACTATGGATTTGGTCCCAAATGGATCCCTGGAACAATTGAGAGCTGCACAGGTCCCCTGTCATGCACAGTCCCTATCGGAAATGGATAGGTCGTGAGGAGACATGTTGACCAAATCAGGAGGCAAGAGCTAAGTGGCGTTCCTGATATAGATCCCAGTACACCTCAGGCTGTGAGCACCCCATCTTCTGTGATGCCAGAACAAGTGCAGTCCCCTGAGGTCCGGGCCTCTGACTCTCCAACCCATGTGGAAGACTCTGAGAGTGACCCACCGATGCTGGGGAGTGAGTCCCCACCTGTATTACAGGAACAGTTAACACCACCCTTAAGGCGCTCCATTAGAGAGAGGTGCCCTCCTGATTATTACAGGCCTTAATTAAGCAGTGAAACAGAAAAAAAAAGTGGAAACAAAACAAACAAACAAACAAACAAAAAAACACAACACTGATTTATCGGCTCTGCAGAGAATACTACTGTTGATTAAATTTAGTTGCTAAAAATTATTCTAAGTAGTAAAATATGAATTTTTGTGTATTGCATTTAAAGTTCAGTTAAAGTTTAAAATTTAAAATAAAGTCAAGATTTAAGTTACAATTTAAGCATTAAATTGACTTTGAGTTCGCCTTATAAAGGTGAAGTTAAGTAAAAAGGTGCCAAGTGTGTCTTATGTACAGTGTTGCTTATTTTATCTTAATTTCTCTTGCAGTGAGTGTTGTCTGCAGACCTGAGAGGGGAGGGATGTAGTATCCTGAGACTGTATCTATTTAGTATGTACGTATGTATGTATCTAGAGGGAGCTCTAGTCAGGAAGTTATATCAGGAAGATCCATGTCATGTGATTTCCTCTCTGTCTGTCTGCCTACCATGTGCAAGTAAAAACCCAAGGAAGCTATTTTTGGTGTCCTGCATCCTATTTTGATTTCCCAGGGTCACAATATTATATTACCCAAAAACCTAATAAGTAAAAAAGAGACAAGGCATACTGTTTTACTATGAAACTTTGATTTCATATAAATGATGTGGGGAAACTGTAATACATTGGTACATTGTACATATTGCAGATTACAAACATCAGGTGAAGATGATTATAAAATGTAGTTGCATTTTGGCAGAATGGTTTCAGTACACATCACAGCTAAGACATCTGAATGTACCAGTCATTTTTACTCATTTGTTTTTGTACAATACAGAAATCTGTCATCTCAATCTGCTATGGTAAAATTGATATATTCACGGGTTAAAACTTGTGTGGTTGGTTAGTAGCAGAATTTATAACTTTGGTATTATTACCCAACACAAGCTCCATTAGTCTGATCATAGATAAGCCTGCTTAGGTGAAAAAAAAAAATGCTTTACACCACTGCATATGACAGGTGAGTGCTACTGTCGGTGTTTTCACATTATGTAGTAATTGACTATATTGTTAGAAACCTTTTGTACTCTAGCAAAATAGCAGATATTTTCAACTTCATTCAGTCAGAGGACAGACATACAGTGTTACCATACAACAGATAGGTTACAGTTATCATGTTACAGCTGAAATATAAGACAGCTACAAAATAAAAACTTACCACTGTGAATTGTCCTGCTCCAGTCCTTGTAGCACAGGTGCTTCGGAGTCTATCAGCTCAAGTTTCTTCACTCAAATTAATGAGGGCAAACGGCGGCTGTAGTTAGCTTAGCCACACTGGTGTTTTTAGCAGCCCATGCAGCCTCCAGAGATGAAATTCACTTAAGGTAAGGGGCGTGACGTTTCCGATACTCACTATAAGCGTTTCACCATCATCCAAGATGGCAGTGCCCTGCAGGCGACATGGAGGAGGGCTCTTGCTGCACATTGTGTTTTTGTTCGTAATGTCCCTGTTTAATGTTTGTCTTCAGTGGACTCAAGGTGCACTGCATCTGCTGAATGTGACTCGTGCAGTGAACTGCTTGCTGCTTGTATGTGACACGAAATGGAGAAAAGTGGAGCTACTAGCATTAGTGTGGCTAATCCTGACAAGCCGAGTCGTCCAGTGCTTTGCAGGCGGGCCTGGAGCTTGCTTTGCTTTGCTTGTTGGAGCTTGCTATGAATATTGTGAGTCTGGTCTAATGGCTTTTACTGAAACTTGGTTTGGCGGTGATGTACCGGACAGTCTTATACAAATTGACGGGTTTTCACACATACGTTTGGACAGAGATGCAAACTCAGGCAAAACACGGGGCGGAGGGATGTGTTTTTATATTAGGGACAGTTGTGCCGCAACTTTGCAATAAGAGATAAAATATGTAACCCTGACCTGGAGCTGCTGTGTGTTACCCTGCGACCACACTACCTGCCAAGGGAATTTACCAACATATTTGTGTGTGCTGTATATATTCCACCAAGCGGGAACGCCACTAGAGCAGCTAATCTGATCACAGACTGTGTCCATCGTCATCTACAGAACAAACCTGATGCTCCCATGTTGATACTTGGTGACTGCAGCTTGGATAAAACTCTGCCTGACTTTCATCAGTATGTCAAGTGCATCACTAGAAATAACAACATCATTGACAAGTGCTATGGCAATATCAAGGACGCCTACACAGCCAGAGCCAGACCCCCCCTCAGCAATTCTGACCATAATGTAATCCAACTGCTCCCCACATATCGGTCAGTCTTTAAGTCCAGCAAACCAGAAATCCAGACTGTGAAGGTATGGTCCAGTGATAAAACAGAGGAGCTGAAAGGATGCTTCCTTTGTACAGACTGGGACATTTTCTTTGAGAATGCCGACATTGACAGTGCCACAGAATCAATCACTGCCTACATTTCTTTTTGTGTTGACTCTATTACACCTCAGAAAACTGTAAAGCGATATCCGAACAATAAACCCTTCATCACAAGAGGTATTAAGGAATGCATCAACAGGAAGAAAACAGCTTTTAAATCAGGAGACACTGCAGGAGTCAGAACTGCACAAAAAGACCCCAATCTACAAATGAGAGCAGCTCGGTTGCAGTATAAGGAGCGGGCAGAGTATGGAGCTTTATCCCTATCTTTATTCAAGAGAGTGGTCTATCAGTTTGAGAGCATTATTTATTGATTTCTGTGTGCTCGCACTCAGATACCATGTTGCTCGCACTCAGATACAATGTTGCTTGCACAGATTTCCTGCTCGAGCTTTGGCTTTTCTTCTTGCGCTCAAACTGTTTGTGTGCGCTCGCGGAATTTATGCTCTCAGATTTCTGCCCTGCGCTTGGATTTTTGTGTGTAACAACCCTGTCAAAATTGCACTCGCTTTAGTATTAGAGCGTCCTGTCCGGGCGGGTACTCTTTAACCGGGTTCATCCACTCCCACCCTCTTCCCCTGTCGGGAGTTATTTTTCAACAGTCACCGGCTCACTATACATTATCCCTTACATAAACATATATATATATTTAAGCAATATCTCACGAGAGGGAGTGACGTTGTACTGTATAACGTCACGACCTCAAGTGTGGTATTGCTTTTATACAACAGGTCAACAACAGCTTAAACAGCAATGCTGAGTAAGGAAATGTTAACAAAAGGTGATGAAATAAAGTATGTTATGTAGCTCTGCGAAAATAAACAGTTCCCCCGGTCTGTTGCCAGGCAACGCAGCACACAGGAACTCACAAGCTACTTTGTATATACATTGATCTGCAACTGTGTAACTTCGTCCAGTTCGGCTGATGAAACGTTGGCAAACCTGGATGTTGGCACGGCCAGATTCAAACACACCTGGAGGTCTGCACAGAAGAGTCCTGGCTTTCCTTTTCCTCAGCTCATGAAAAATGGGAGCAAAAACAAAAGTGTTTCGTTTATATTTTTGTTCAGTGTGTGTGTGTGTGTATATATATATATATATATATATATATATATATATACATACACATATATACATATATATATATATATATATATATATATATATGGCGCACGTGTGTAAATTAACAGTCCCTTTATTGCAAAAGTGGTAAAGAAAGCAAGGGAAGAACATTTAATAAAGCCCTGGAGGGTGGGAGTGGATGAACCCGGTGAAAGAGTACCCGCCCGGACGGGACGCTCTAATACTAAAGCGAGTGCGCCCACAAGGAGGCAGGAATCATTTCATTGGTCAACCATAAATCTGGCATTCTATTGGTTGGGGGATTTTGACAGGGTTGTTACACAAAAAAATCCAAGCGCAGGGCAGAAATCTGAGAGCAGAAATTCCACGAGTGCACAGAAACAGTTTGAGCATGAAGAGAAAAGCCGAAGCTCGAGCAGGAAATCTGTGCAAGCAACATTGTATCTGAGTGCAAGCAACATGGTATCTGAGTGCGAGCACAGTTTGAGCTGAAACAGATTAGATCCAAGCACAAGCAGAGGCTATTTGAGTGCAAGGGCAGGGTTTTTGAGCATGAAATCAATAAATAACGCTCTCAAACTGATAGACCACTCTCTTGAATAAAGATAGGGATAAAGCTCCATAGCAGAGCAGGACCTGTTCAAATCCAACACTAAGAAACTGTGGGATTCAATCAGACAAATGACCAACTCGGACACAAGGAAGAAGCCTCTGTTTGCGGACAATGAAACAGCAAGGGCAAATGAACTGAACAATTTTTATATGCACTTTGAAACTGATAACGTTAGGGGGAGTGTGGTTTAGTTTTAGAGAATGTAATTTGTAATATGAATGAGGACAGAATTTTAACTGAAGCACACACTGTTACCAAGGTCTTTAAAAGCATACACACTGACAAAGCAACAGGCCCAGACAACATGTCCGCATTTCTCTTAAAGACTTTTGCAGAGGAACTCACACCAGCTTGGCATCAACTGTTTCAGCTATCCATAGACACACACACAGTGCCAGAGCTCTGGAAAAAATCCATTATTATCCCAGTTCCCAAAAAGGCGTATCCCCAGGTGGACAATGACTATCGGCTGGTGGCGCTCACTTCTAATGTTTTTAAATCACTAGAGAGGCTCATAATAGAGGAACTCCGTACAGAGGTGGAACCACTGCTAGATAAATATCAATTTGCTTATACAAAAAACCATAGCAGAAGTGATGCCATCTCAACAATAATGCATTTCACTATGAAGCACTTTGAAAGTCCTGTTGCATATGCTGGACTGCTTTTTATTGATTTCAGTTCTGCTTTTAATTCAATTTAGCCACACATCCTTCTTAGAAAACTCGCCCAGTTAAAAGTAAGCCCTTTTTTAATTAAGTGGTATTATTCTTTTCTTTCTAACAGACCACAACAAGTGAAGTTTAACTCTTCTCTTTTAGATACAGCAGTAAGCAGCACTGGCGCCCCCCAGGGGTGCGTCAGCTCACCTTTTTTGTTTACACTATGTACTAATGACTGTGTTAGCTCTCAACCAAACCAATATGTTGTGAAATTCTCTGACGATACTGTCATTCTCAGTTTGCTCACAAAGAATTCCAACCTAAGCATCCACCGAGCTGCTGTGGACAGGTTTGTTGACTGGTGTGATGCACATCAACTTCATATCAACACGAGTAAAACCGTTGAAATGCTGTTAGACCCTAGATCAGCTGGAGACCAGAGCCCTGTGGCCATACATGGTCATTACATCAAACAGGTGACCACCTACAAATACTTAGGAGTCTATATTGATAGCGATCTGAGCTGGCGCACACAGGTGGCACAAGCGTTTGTGCCAGAATTCATCAGCTTCTTCATTTTTTGCGCCGACTTCATGTGTTTGGTGTCTGTAAAAATATTATGTTAATTTTCTATAGAGCAACAATAGAGTCAATTCTCCGGTACAGTATCACCAGCTGGTTTGGGAATCTAACAGTCAAATCTAAATCTCAAATCCTCAGCCTGGTCAAGACGGCAGGCAAAATCATGGGAACACCTGCTCCCCTTAATCCGCAGGAACTTTTCGAACAGACAACAATTAGATAGGCAAATAGCATTTTATCTGACAGTTCTCATGTACTGCACTCTGAATATGTATTAATGAACTCAGGGAGGAGGTACAGGGTCCCCCTGTGCAAACACAACAGGTACAAACATTCGTTTATCCCTGTCTCAGTTAAGCTCATTAATGAGAGGAGGTGATTGTATTGTGTATTTATTGTGTATATATAGGTAGCATGTATCGTGTGTGTATGAGTTTACTGTGTACTGGGTGTGCATGTGTCTATGTATCTTGTTTTGTTTTGTTTTTTTGTTTTTGTTTTTTCCCTTCATTTATTGTGTTGTTTTTCTTTTTTTTTTTTTTTTTTGGCCCGCCTCCACCCCCCCCACTTTTGGAGGAGAACATTATTTTTATTTACAGAACCAAAAAAAATCAAACAACATAAGGAAGAAGTAAGGTAAATAATCAAACAGAAAGTAAATATTTACATAGTAATACACCAGGGGGGTATTCCATCAAGCAGGCTAAAGGCAAATCCAGGCTTAAATGGCCAAGTCTGGCTAATGTGAGCCAGAGTTCTGTTCCATCAAAGTGGCTAAGATGAGCCTCACATCGGTAACCATGGAAACCATGGTTCTGGCTAAGCCTGATACATCGAGCTAAACTCCGGTTTCCGTTCCATCAACCTGAGCTACAACTCCATTCCATCAAGGTGGTTAACCTGAATCCCAGCCTAGTAACCATGGTAACTTATGCTGCCGGGCAATCCTGGTCTGTAGCAGGTGTAGCTGGCCCTTGGCATTCGTAATAAAATCGAGAGTCTCGTACTGGTGCTTAAATCTTTATTTCTCCATATGCACCATGAAAACTGTAAGTTGAAATATAAAAAAGGGTTAATTTACACGCTCATGAATTACAAGGCAAATTTACAAACATTTCACACAAAAAAATAAATTTATAAACAAAGCTAATATTATGATTAAAACACCAAATAAACACCCCAAATTGAACAAATACACCAAGCAAAACGTACCTCATTCCACTACCAAGGGGGCTAATTGTTTGAGGAACACCGAGATATCGTCTGTCGGGGCCGTCTACTTCTCTACCAATAAACAAAACAACAGCGGTACATAGAAGGCCTCCAACAGTGGTGATAGTTGCCATAATGGAAATAAAACTCAACACATGGGGTAAACTTACTCTATATTAACCAGGAAATCAGGAATCAGTGGCGGGGAACCGGAGCAGCATAGATGCCACGCCAAACCGAAGCAAACAAAGTGTGTGCAGTGCAGGTGATGAGGAAGCGGCACACAGGTGGAAACTATACAACTTGATTACTTCCTCACCTTCCCGCACTTGCAGTTTCTACTTCAACAATACAGGACTGCCACCTAGTGGCCGGTCCAAATAATTCACTGTCATTCACAGCAGGATTAAGCTGAGGATTAGCTCCATCTATGATCAAAAAATGTTCAATAGACAAGAACAGACACCTAAAAGACAGTTCTGCCAGTGCTTTACACACTCACACCTGTCATGTAATGATAAAGTAATATGTAGATCATAAAATATATAACATAATTAATAAAAAAATTAACTATTAAAAAACAAATTAAAATGTAATAAAAATAAGATAATTTAAAAAACCACAACAGTAAAACCACAATCAATTTAATAAAAACAAAACTATAATAAAATGAAACTGAGGCATTAAAAAAAAAAGATTGTACATGAATATGTGATTGCCCTGACTCCTATCTGTGGAGAGGTACCGGTTCAGCAGGCAGAGCATATGTATCTATGCAGTTTGCTGGAACCACACATTATAAAGGTCACACGCCGCAGCCAGTCTCTGACCACTGTGCAGTCAGTCTGTATTGCACTGAGGTTCTTTGCTAGCAGTACATTCCTGTATAGTGTTGGTGATGCTGAGAGGCTAAGTAAGGCAACTGTTTGCAGAGAGGTAAAAAAGGTGTATTTTCTATTCATTTTGATTATTTCTAGCATCACCATACATCATGCATAGGGCTTGATTTGTTCACATTAACATATGGTTATCTTTTATATTTATGAATTAACCATGACACAAAGCAACCACATTAAAATGGGACACACACCATTGTGGTCTGTCTGTTCCTCATCCTATAGCGCATTCCATACATTTAAGAGGATTTTCCTTATTTTGATATAATAAGGGATAGAGCTTACAATTGACTCCCAAATGATGAGAAATAGATAACTGATTCACTATCACCTGCATTCACTTAATCGTTTTTCTCATCTCCACTGAACTGATGGGCTTGCTAAATGTCATTTTCTACAATCAATAGATAAATGTCATGTGATTATTTCCTATAAACTGATCATTTCGGAAATTCCATAATCTACAATCAATTATGTCATAAATACGATGACTGACATAAAATAGTTTGATTAAATGCATCATCTGAACTTTACATAGGAATCAGTAGATAAATGTGATAAACAGTCTGTCACTAATATTAATTTACACATTTGGTTAATTTCATTAGGCATAATTGAATTGTTAGATTTAATACGTGTTCTTATTTACATATATTTTGTCCCTTTGATGCAGGATTTATAGAACATGATATTATGCTGAAAGCTGAATTTTCTTTGTCACTTACACATTTAGCCTGTGGGCAATATTTCACCACGCCACCTCCTTTGCTTTATTAATTGCTGCAGTATTGCCTTTTTCTTAATCATGTCCTTATAGTCCTCATACACTTCCGTAAGTAGCGTTTGCTCTGCTGCAGAAAAAGCCTCCGTTCGCTCCTTTCCTTTGCTGTTTGACATTTTGCAACATTTTCGGCACTCGACTAGTTTGGGCTTTTTATTTTCCCTGGGCGCGTGCATGAGTTGAGGCTTCACAGGTGAGGCTTGAATTAGCGTCAGTTGGAGCCAGCTGATTTCACTTGATTGAACGAGTTGGAGCTAGATTGGGAGTTGGCGTTTAGTCAAACTTCAAGATTACACCTTAGTCTGGATATTCTTAGCTATGTTGATGGAATACCCCCCAGGTGTTGTTAACATTGATCTTTGATGGTAAACAAGTAGGAGGAGGGTTATTGTGTGGCCTTACATATATACTGACAAACAGACCAGCAGACAGACAGACAAACAGATAGATAGGTAGACAAAACAGACAGACAGACAGACAGATGACGAGACGGACAGACAAATGGATAGACAAGGAGGTAGCCTAACTAACTGGGGATTTTTGTGTATATGCTGCACATATGTATGTGTGTGTGAGTGTGTGTGTGTGTGTAAGTATGTGTGTAATCTGTATTCATAAGTGCTTGTATATATGTGTGGATATTTCAGTGATAATGATGATATTAATAACAACACCAGCAAAAAAAAAAAATAATAATAATAATAGAATAAATAAGAGAAAAAAGAGAGAAAAAAAATAAGAAGGTAAGGTAATAAGAAGAAAAATGAGGTGTGTTATAAGGTTCTGTGGAATTGTTTTTCTATTTGTAACCCCTATGCAGCAATTTTTCCTTTCATCCAAACCAAATTTCTCCCAAGGGAGACCAATAAAGTAACCTTAACCTTACCCTTAACCAATCACAACAGAGCGAGCTGACCAATCAGAGCAGACTGGGCTGCTTGGGGGGCGGAAGATAAGCCCAAACACAGCATTTCAGACAGGGGTGCTGCAGTGTGGGCAGTAAATCTATTCCACTAGACCCCATTATTACTAACATGACCCTGAAAATAAACATAATAGGTCTTCTGTGATGTTTTCACAGTCTGTTAAATTAAATGCAGCGTATTTCTGTGATTATTTGGATTTACAGTAACATTCTGTTAAGGGTGTAACTTAAAATCCTAACAGTTTACAAGAACAGTTGATAACACAGTAACTTAATTTAGCAGTTTAAAGATATCTAAAATATCAGCCTTCAATGTAATTAACATAAGAACGTTATTATTCTGTGGGCTACAAACATCTTAAAATATACATTTCTATGAATATTGTGCAAAATAAGCAAGAAATTAAAATTAAGTACATTTTTCTAAAAGGGCAGTGTCAACATGAATACTGCTACCGTCCTATTGGATGACCCAGAGAGATGAGCCCATGAGATCTGAGAAATAAATAAAAGTAGGGGCGGCTGTGGCTCAGAGGTAGAGTGGGTCGTCCACCAATCGGAAGATCAGCGGTTCCATCCCCGGCTCCTCCAGTCTGCACGTCGAAGCATCCTTGAGTAAGATACCGAACCCCAAATTGCTCCCAATGATGCTTCCATCAGTGTTTGAGTGTGTTAGCAGCAGGTGGCACCTCGGCCACCAACTGTGTGAATGTGACTCATAGTGTTCATTGGACTAGAAAGGCGCTATACAAATGCAGGTCCATTTACCATTCTGTCCAGTATTAATTGTTCTGGCTCTGCTGAAAAATGTTATCTGTAGCTTCACTTATTTGAGTCCAGCGCTGCAAAATCAGACAGGAGGAGAATATGTAGGTGTTTTCACATTTTCACTAGCAGCTTATTGCCTCCTTAGAGTACTTTCTTTGGATAGCCGGTGTTATAAAGATGCATATTTGAATTTTCCAAGATTGTTCTCTCCAAACTAATGAACTTGTGGTTTTCCACACATAGTTGGATAACCAAACAGTGATTTGTTTGACAAAAGTAGTGTGGTTGGACTTGATTAAATTTGGGAGAGCTAAGCTAATTGTTTAGTTTGCTTATGAGTTTCACAGAATCTTGCATGCAATTTAAAATCCTCTGCACTAATCCAGACCCTTTGCAACACATATCACATTCACATAGACTCACTGACAAATTGGCTTTCAACAAAAAAGAAGCAAAGAGGCAGCTCAAAGACCCACTTCTTTTCCTTTGTCTTTGTCCTGACCACAAGGTCAGACAACACCTCCCCCTATCTGAAGCCAGCTTTGATTCGGCCATCTTGTAGTGTCTGTTGTCAGCCATTTTATTGTGTAGGCCAAACGGCCCTTTGTTTCACACACCCACCTCTGTCCTCTCTCTCTCTCACACACACATACACACACACACCCACACACACACACACACTTTGTCACTTTGCTCCCTTTATGAATAAATATATTTTTGGAATCATACCTGCTGTCTGTTAATGTTGCACAAGAGTGAATAGTCAACCTCTGCCATGTCAAGAACCCAAAATCCTTCAGGCTTTACTAGTAATATTAGTCATGGTTATTAATTTAATTGTTAATCAAAAATTCCAAATTGATAGTTCAGTGAACTTTATCAGACTGGTATCTTTAACTGGCTATCATTTTTCCCTTTTTGGGAATGGTGCCCCATGAGGTGATTTAAAGGGATAGTGCACCCAAAAATGAAAATTCAGCCATTATCTACTCACTCACATGCCGAGGGAGGCTCAGGTGAAGTTTTAGAGTCCTCACGTCACTTGCAGAGATCCCAGGGGAGAGGAGGTAGCAACACAACTCCACCTAATGGAGGCTTATGGCGCCCCAGATTCAAACGTCCAAAAACACATAATTGAAACCACAAAATATCTCCATACTGCTCGTCCGTAGTGATCCAAGTGTCCTGAAGCCCCAACATAAAAAGTTGTTTGGAAAAATGTCAATAGCTCTAACTGCTTCTCTGTGCACCACCGCGCTCATGTGTGCGCGCTTGCGCGAGACCGTGAGACATGGGCACCGCGTTCATGTGTGTTCACTGGTCTTGCACGCACACGTGTATATATATATATATATATATATATATATATGTGTGTGTACAGTACAGGCCACAAGTTTGGACACACCTTCTCATTCAATGCGTTTTCTTTATTTTCATGACTATTTACATTGTAGATTCTCACTGAAGGCATCAAAACTATGAATGAACACATGTGGAGTTATGTACTTAACAAAAAAAGGTGAAATAACTGAAAACATGTTTTATATTCTAGTTTCTTCAAAATAGCCACCCTTTGCTCTGATTACTGCTTTGCACACTCTTGGCATTCTCTCGATGAGCTTCAAGAGGTAGTCACCTGAAATGGTTTCCACTTCACAGGTGTGCCTTATCAGGGTTAATTAGTGGAATTTCTTGCTTTATCAATGGGGTTGGGACCATCAGTTGTGTTGTGCAGAAGTCAGGTTAATACACAGCCGACAGCCCTATTGGACAACTGTTAAAATTCATATTATGGCAAGAACCAATCAGCTAACTAAAGAAAAACGAGTGGCCATCATTACTTTAAGAAATGAAGGTCAGTCAGTCCGGAAAATTGCAAAAACTTTAAATGTGTCCCCAAGTGGAGTCGCAAAAACCATCAAGCGCTACAACGAAACTGGCACACATGAGGACCGACCCAGGAAAGGAAGACGAAGAGTCACCTCTGCTTCTGAGGATAAGTTCATCCGAGTCACCAGCCTCAGAAATGGCAAGTTAACAGCAGCTCAGATCAGAGACCAGATGAATGCCACACAGAGTTCTAGCAGCAGACCCATCTCTAGACCAACTGTTAAGAGGAGACTGCGCCAATCAGGCCTTCATGGTCAAATAGCTGCTAGGAAACCACTGCTAAGGAGAGGCAACAAGCAGAAGAGATTTGTTTGGGCCAAGAAACACAAGGAATGGACATTAGACCAGTGGAAATCTGTGCTTTGGTCTGATGAGTCCAAATTTGAGATCTTTGGTTCCAACCGCCGTGTTTTTGTGAGACGCAGAAAAGGTGAACGGATGGATTCCACATGCCTGGTTCCCACTGTGAAGCATGGAGGAGGAGGTGTGATGGTGTGGGGGTGTTTTGCTGGTGACACTGTTGGGGATTTATTCAAAATTGAAGGCACACTGAACCAGCATGGCTACCACAGCATCCTGCAGCGACATACCATCCCATCCGGTTTGCGTTTAGTTGGACGATCATTTATTTTTCAACAGGACAATGACCCCAAACATACCTCCAGGCTGTGTAAGGATTATTTGACCAAGAAGGAGAGTGATGGAGTGCTGCGGCAGATGACCTGGCCTCCACAGTCACCGGACCTGAACCCAATCGAGATGGTTTGGGGTGAGCTGGACCGCAGAGTGAAGGCAAAGGGGCCAACAAGTGCTAAACACCTCTGGGAACTCCTTCAAGACTGTTGGAAAACCATTTCAGGTGACTACCTCTTGAAGCTCATGGAGAGAATGCCAAGAGTGTGCAAAGCAGTAATCAGAGCAAAGGGTGGCTATTTTGAAGAAACTAGAATATAAAACATGTTTTCAGTTATTTCACCTTTTTTTGTTAAGCACATAACTCCACATGTGTTCATTCATAGTTTTGATGCCTTCAGTGAGAATCTACAATGTAAATAGTCATGAAAATAAAGAAAACGTATTGAATGAGAAGGTGTGTCCAAACTTTTGGCCTGTACTGTATATATGCTTTTCCCTTCATCACTAGATCTGTTTTTTGTTAATCAAATCAAATCAAATTTATTTATAAAGCACATTTAAAGACAACCTAGGTTGACCAAAGTGCTGTACAATAAAGGTAAAATCACAGAATAACAAAGTGCAGAGATCAAAATACTTAGCAATACAATCCCATGTACACAAGCACAGGTGTTATGCTGTCTCTTTTCCTTGTGCCAGTTATCAGTCTTGCAGCAGCATTCTGGACAAGCTGCAGGCGTGACAAGGTAGATTTAGGGACACCCAGAAATAATGCATTGCCATAGTCCAGTCAGGAGGTGATCAAGGCATTTGTGATGGTTTTTAAATGGTTTGAAGAAAGAAAAGGTTTGATTTTGGAGATGTTTCGCAGCTGGAAAAAGCACCCTTTGACAATAGTATTGATTTGTCGGTCAAATTTTAAGGCAGAATCGAAGACAACACCAAGGTTTTTGCATAGGGTTAGGTGACAGGTGACATAGGTGATTGGTTAAACCCTGGACGGAGTGGGAGGGACCAAAAAGTATGACCTCGGTTTTGCTTTCGTTAAGTTGGAGGAAGTTTAAGGCCATCCAGCATTTAACTTCATGGAGGCAGTCAAGAAGAGACTTAACTGTGCTGTTATTGTTATTGCCAGGGTTTTAGCGGGGGGTAGAGCTGTGTGTCAATGGCATAGTAATGATAGGAGATATTGTATTTTTGAAAAAATGGAGCCTAGGGGGAGCATGTACAGGGCGAACAGAATGGGTCCTAAAATGGAGCCTTGACGTACTCCACAGGTGATGGGGGCAGATGAGGAGATATGGCCATCGGACTTGACAGAAAACGATCTATTTGTTAAGTAAGATGTAAACCACTGTAGGGCGCAACCTCGAATGCCAACTTGATGCTCCAGACGGTGCAGGAGAGTATTGTGGTCAATCGTGTCGAAGGCAGAGCTAAGGTCTAGTAGCACTAGTAGGGCACAATTACCAGAGTCCATACACAATAAAAGATCGTTTGTGACTCTGAGTAATGCTGACTCAGTGCTGTGATGTGTCCTGAAACCAGACTGAAATTTATCCAAAATGCTATTGTCTTTTAAGAAAGGCAAGAGCTGAGAATAAACCATTTTTTCTAGGATTTTGGAGAGAAAGGGCAGTTTTGAAATAGGCCGGAAGTTATTTAAGATGGAGGGATCAAGGTTGGGCTTCTTGATAATGGGTTGTACAATTGCATGTTTAAAAGGAGAAGGAACAGAGCCATTGGCTAAGCTACTGTTAAGGATGAGAGAGACAGTGGGACCAACAGTGTCATAAACATCCTTTAACAGGCGGGTAGGAACAGTGTCGGGGGGGCAAGTAGATGGCTTGGTGTGTGAAACGATATCTTTAATATGAGTTGGGGGGGGGGGGGGGGCTGGGGGCAGGAGGGTCATAGTCAGGAGATGAAATAGCGGACCGGATGTTAGCAGTTTTACACATGAAGAAATTTAACAGCGGCAGGATGAAGGACTCCATTAATTGTCTCAAAAAGCACTTTGGGGGAGTTTTTTGAGATGATGTCAGAAAAGTATTTCTTCCTACCTGTTCTAACAGAAACCTGATAGATTGTGAAACAGTTTCTCAATATTTCATAGGAGACCTGAAGCCTGTCTTTTTTCCACCTTCTTTCAGCTTTCCTACAGGTTTGTCTGGGAGCGTGAATGTCATCATTGAGCCAGGGTTGAGTTTTTATTTTAGGTTTCCTGATTTTCAGTGGGACAACAGAGCCCAAGATATCAGCACAAGTGGAATTAAACTGGTAGAATAGCTCCTCTGTGCTCAGGGGGGAAGAGGAGGACACAATGTTGCAGAAGAGCGGAGAAGCTATAAAAGAGTCAGTGAACTTTCTGGCTGAGGACAGGTTTAAGGTGCGAGTATAAGAGGCCAGTAGTTTAGGTTTGGGAACGATATGAATCATGGTAGAAAACTGGATGCAGAGATGATCTGAGATCCCTAGATCCTCGACGGCGAGTGAGGGAACAGTCAGACCAAGGGTAAAAACTAAATCTAGTGTATGACCAAGGTTATGGGTTGGGGAAAGAACAAGCTGAGCAAAGTTAAAAGAGTCCATAATATTAATAAATTCAGCAGCTTTGGCATCATTCAGCATGTCAACATGGTAGTTAAAGTCACCAGAGATTAATATTCTGTCATATTTCACCACAGTTGAGGAGATAAACTCAGTAAACTCAGACAGAAAAATAGCATCCAGCCTAGGGGGGCCGATGCACGACCACACAGAGAACTGGGTCATAAGCACTGATTTTAAACATCAGGACCTCAAACCTGGAGAATACATCAGTACTAATAGGAGTACATTTATGGCAGTTCCTGAAGATGACAGCAATGCCTCCCCCACGACCACTAGGCCTAGGGGAGTTAAAGTAGTCATAGTTGGGGGGACATACTTCCACAAGATGGCTGTGTTCACCAGGCTTCTGCCAGGTTTCTGTTAAAAAGAGGAAATCTAAGTTGGAGGAAAGGATAATATCATTTAGGATAAAGGACTTAAAAGGGCCAGATTACACGAGGTGGCGGGGGGCTACTGAGTTTAATGTGGATGAGGTTGTTTTTTATTTACAGCTTTGAAACTGCCCCACACACAGGACAATCTATCTGTCAGGACAGTCTGAATGGGGAGAGCAACAGTAGAAGGTATTGGTGATCCATGGGGCCAGTAGGAGGAGCTCTCACTGGAAACAGTACATTGAGGAGAAGAGGGGGGGCTAGGTGTGTGTGTGACATCAGATGAAAACAGTCATTCACATGGGGCATATTGCACGGCGAGTTGAATGTTGCTTGTTAACAGCTGTGAGTCTTGATTGGGTGAATGCCGCCGGCCTTGAGGAGAGATGTGCGGTTCCAGAAGAGATTAAAGTTTTCAATGAAAGTTACACCGTAAGACCTGCATGCGGATTGTAGCCAGTGGCTGAGATATAAGACTCTGCTGAAATGTTCCTTGCCTTGAGACAGCGGGGCAGTTGGACCAGAGATAAAAATGGATTTGCCAGATTGCCAATTTAAAGAGGTTGGAGAAGTGAACCTTGGTCAGCTCTGAATGCTGCCGAGCGGAATCGTTAATTCCCCCATGTATGATGAAGCGATTTATGGAGGCCGGGAGTGAAGGCAGAATATTCTGGAGGATGTCGGGAATTGTGGCACCAGGAAGACAGAGGGTGGTGGTGTTAAGAAAAACGGACATTTCAAATTGCAGAGTCACTGATTATCAGTGTGGTGGGAGCGAAGAGTGGACGGGGGGGAGGAGGGCGAGTGGTGTCATATCCCGACATTTGCTGTGTTGACCCACAGTGGCAGCAGTGCCAGTTGCAGCCAGCGAGAGGGTCCGGTCAGATGATGCCAGAGCCGCGGGGCCATCCACCGGGGGCACCGGACCCCCAGCGACGACTCCACGTAGCTCCACAGGGGGCTGGATCTGAGGCGGCGCTGACAGAGGCTGAGTTGGAGAGCTGTTTTTAGGGCAGGGAGTGAAGTAAATTTCTGCTGAGGTGTGGCGTTGTGAGCTGACAGCGGGAGAGGCGGAATGACTGGACATGATCGGTGGGAGAAGTGCTGGAGATGGATCGACAGACTCTAAAGCCCAAGAGGATGGGGGTGGAGGGGGGGTCCTGTTCCTCGAGGCTGGAGAACATGTTAAAGGTGGACAGCCCATGGGCTGTAGGTGGTGGAGGGCGATGAAGAAGTTTTCCTCCATGTTTGCCGCTGCCGGCAACAATCCACTGACCGGGGGTGGATTCAAGCACAGGTCAGACCTTCGGCCTGGTTCCCTGGTGAATCCAGGGGTCAGCAGCCTGGACAACATCAATGGGAGCAGCAAAGTGGATATTCTGTCTTCCAACTCGGAGATAATCTGTGATTTATGGAGGCAGTCATCGCATCCAGGTGAAGAGGTGAGTGAAGGCATGATTTGTCCGGGTTCTGTTGGGGAAAAACACTGCTATGGCCAGTAAATAGGTCTTTGATGATACACCGTGGGGAGACAGCGGGAAACTGCGGACTCGCAGTGTTTAGGCTACCGGTAGAGAAGAGATCAACACTTACCGGCAGAGGGCCAATCCTGGGCCTACTGCGTTGGTTTTGCTTCAGTAAGTGGATCGGGTAGATTGGTTGGAGTTCCTCTCAGTGTGTGAAAGCGTGTGAAAGTAAAGATTGTGGGGGGGATGGGGAAGTGCCCATTGGTCCGACCTCCCATTGGTTCGACCACCCATAAGTCCGACTAGGCTGTAGGTCGGACCAATAGAGGGTCCCATTGGTGGGAGGTCCCGTTAGTTTGACCCGTCTTCGCCTGCACACCCCCTCCAGGCTTCTTCTGTTTTCTACTGCGCTGATTTTCTGTTCAGCACCAAGGACAGCCTACACATTCTCGAGTAAAGCCCTGCACGGGCCGAGCGCGACTCCGACAATGATTATTATTATTAATTAATTACTTTCTGCCAAGTGCTTTCATTGATGTGCGCAGCTGCTCTCTCTCTCGATCGCTCCCTCTTTTGCTCTGATAAACAGACACACAAGAATACACACATGCTGGAGAGAGTGAGATATGCCCAACCTGATTTCACAGAAATAGGTGAAATGACCACGACCTCTTAACACCACATTCCGTGGTGGCAGCACGTAATGGGCTGAAATTACGTGCCGGTACCACGGAAACAATGCCAATGTAAAGTCAATTAGGATCCATTGTCGTGGTGTACACACGAATTCCCTGATTCAATAACATCCTGTATACACACAAAAACACGAAAGTGTTCTTGATATTAAAATGGCAAATATATTCCTCTGTTATAATTTTCCACCAATAATAATAGTAACATGATAGTTCGGTTGTACTAGAT